>NC_061832.1:18523844-18543844 GCF_019202785.1 Penaeus chinensis
CATATCCATATAAACTGTGTATATATATGTATTTGTGTGTATATATATATATATATATATGCACACACACACACACACACACACACACACACACACACACACACACACACACACACACACACACACACACACACACACACACACACACACACACACACACGCACACACACACACACACACATATATATATGTGTGTCTGTGTAATACACTATAATGACAACTACAGTGTGATATAAGCGTGATGCAACTAAAGCCATAGCAGTACACAGTATGCATTTGTGGTCCAACTCACCTCGTTGTTCATGTAGCAGTACACAACAGAAATATATAGTCCCTGAAGTCCGTCGATCGCAGTTGCTATGAATACATATGCCTATAGAAAGGAAAGATAAGAGTTGATGTAATCCTTGGACGGGGAAGATTACTATATTCGTATAAAGTACAGGTACATCATCAATTTTCCGGCAACTGATGGTCCGGCACCTCTTTTAATCCGGTATTATCAGCGTACAGAAGTGCCTGGTGCAGTCTCGTCGATATCAAATATTTGCACGACAGAGGGCAGGTAATTGTTATACTAATGGATTAGTATATAATTTCCGTTGCTCTGGGACAATGGACAATGAGAAGCAGCCTTGGAACTAAGGTGTCGGGAAATTTGCGGTGTATCGGTATATCTACATGAAAATTATGATTATACATAGTTAATCATAGAAAAAATGCTAGTATTGTCATTGGTATCATTACCATATCAGTATCATATATTTTCTTTATTATATTACTTAAACAGGAACAGCAATTTTTACACAAATTTAATTGGTACGTGTTAATTCTAAAAATGTATACTCTGCCAGGACACACACCGCCGACGCCCACGTATTGGTCTGCATATCTCACGCCCATCCTTATCATCCTGCCACCCACGTTTGTACTCGTATAGTACTCAAACATGCCTGTTCCCTCTTGTTACTTTCCTAACCACACACACGCCCGTATATTCTTGTTATTTTCTCCCACTCTTACTCGCATACGGGACTCAAGTAATCTCCCATCCACATCCATTCTGTTCACCTACATACACGAGAGTCACACCTGCAATGCTCCCACACAAGCCCATGCAGACCCTACACCCACATACGCACCTGCATGCCAGCGCAAGGCGTTGTGAAGGGCGGGACGAAGAAGGTGATGAAGAACTGGAGGCCAAACATTGGTAGGAGGAAGGTGCTGGCTTTTACTGCTCTCCTGCGGAACAAAAGAAGAATTTTAGTGATTGGGCTCGTACCAATGCACTAGAATACACATGCACACACACACACACACACACACACACACACACACACACACACACACACACACACACACACACACACACACAATCACACACGCATACGCACACACGCACGCGCGCGCGCACATACATTACACATGCTCATACATACAAACGTGAAGGCACGCACATGGCACATCGCTAAAAAAACAAACACACTCACCAGCACACACAGCCAGAAACATTTGTATTGTTACCCTTTGCACAAACTAATATGAAAACTCGACAAAGTGGTATGGAATAGCGAGGCAAGGTAGTGAGCACCGTAACCCGGTGTTAATAGAAACGTTCACATTGACCACACGTAAAGGTAACGATGTTTTTTTTTTTTCGTACACGTGACTACACAAATACTCACAAATACGCAAACATGCAGACACCCAATGATCTTGATGATAATGGTGATAATTAATAACAATTATAATAATAATGATAATGATAATTATGATAATAATGACAAAATTATGATAATGATAATTATGATAATAATGACAAAATAATGATAATGATAATTATGATAATAATGACAAAATAATGATAATAATAATAATAATAATGTGATGATGATGATAAGAATGATAACCACAATGATGTTGATAAAATAATAATAATAATAACATCTTTGAATGGCTATGAAGCGCTGGACTCATAGCAGAAACCACGTCTAACATGGCAGCACAAGATCAGGATATCAGCAGCAAATGAATTTTTGGTTGTGTCGGGAGCAGGTCTATTGTATAATGTGTGATCTGGTGAAACGGAGTTGCCTGTACATTTGTTTGGTCTGAAGGTCTTTTTGCTGTGACTTTTCCCACTGTTCAAAGGCGTCTATGTCATGTTGAAGGACTGCAGTCGTCTTCAGTGATAATTGGTCGAAAGTAAAGACTGTCCGTCAGCAATAAGTCTAGTCTAGAATTAAAGTATAGAAGGAAAAGGAGGGGGGCGAGAAGGGGGCCTTGCGGAACACTAGAAGAGACAGGGACAGAGTCAAGAGAAGCACTGTCAAGCAGGACAAATTGGGTCCTACATGTCAAATAAACAATGATCCAATGAAGAATTGGTCCTGTGACCCCTTAATACCGTAATTTAAGTGTCAGTCTTCTGTGAGGGACTTTTTCAAAGGCTTTGGCAAAGTCGAGCAGTATGGCATCAATTTGTTTCATGTCACTTTTTTCAGGTTGGCGGGCAATGTCATGATTGTTTGCGATTAGTTGTCTCACATGATCATTTGGGCCAAAAGTCGTATTGTGAGTGTCAATGTAGTTCATGATGTGTTTGTGTATTGTGTTAAAAACAAAAATGCAAGCGATCGATGTGAGGCATAGTGGGGTGATAGTTGGGTCTGTGCAGTAGCCTGTCTTGAAAAAGGGGGGAGGGGTGATATTTGCACAAAACTAGTCTACAGGTAGGATGCTTGAGGTGAGTGATTGGGTAAAAATAGATTGTAGGATAGGGGCAAGGGTAGGGACCTAAGAGTTAAGGCAGGGATTTGATCTGGTCCAGTGTTGTCCACAGTTTCTGAGTGCCATTAGTTAAGATGTCAAGCAGAGGGATAGGAAGGTATGGGCTATCTGGTATGTCGAGTGTATTGGCGTCTTCGTATGTGAAAAATGTGAAATGCAATGTGTACTAAGTGCTTTGTGTTCTGGGTCAGTCACAAGCGGTGTTGGTCTCTTCCAGGGCTGTGATTGCCGTAGTAACGTGTCTGCGCGACTTGAAGAATTTAAAGAAGTGATCAGGATTGTTTCTGACACTGTGAGTAGGTGAAAATATGTTTGCGTTCCACTTTCCTTATGTTTTGTTTTTCTTGAAAACAGTCCAATTTTCTAGACTGTTGTATTTTCATTCGTCTGGAGACCCAGGGAAGTGTGCGTCTACTTGGGGTATTTTCTATGGTATTTGTTTTTCCATGGATGTAAACATGGTGTGTCTAAGGCTATTCCTATTAGAAGTAAAGGGTCCTGTGTGGGGATCTGCATAGAAGTAGTCCATCCTGTAGTTCGTGTAACTGCATCTATGTCAGCTCTGGGAATGACGAAAATAAGCTTATGTCTCTGTGTATGTCTGGTTGGTCTGAGGTTTGCATCAACAAGGACAGTCTCATGGTCACTTAGTCCTGGGATACCCTTAGTGCTTGATATGTCTAGGAATAGGTATAGAATGTGTGAGGTGCCATCGGGACATCATCTGTTTTGTGTTCGCAAGAGTAAATGAGTGTTTATAATACCAGTAAAAGTCATGTAATTGGAGTCTGTCTGATGTGGAATAATGGGAGCTGCAAGATCATTGTGTGGGGGGGTCATGGGGAGATGGAAGAGTCCAGTCTATGTCAGGCAAGTTGCAGTCGCCTGTGATGTCGCATTTAGCATGATAGGGATGTTTAAAGGAGAAGGGGGGAGGAGGATGTAGGACGGCGGTGAGGAGGCAGAAGGGGAGGGAGAGGAAGAAAAAAAAGAAGTGAAGGGGTTGTAACGGTGGCAATGAGAAGAAAAAGTGAAAAAAGGAAAATAGGAAGGTAGGGGAAGGGAATAGTAAGTTAAGTTTGGAGCGGGAAGATAAGGAGTGCGAGTGAGGGGTCCGGGAGTTAAGGGAAGGCCTAGGGCACTGGGAATATGGAGCTCAATGATATAGATGGAATTTTGGTGTGAGGATTTATTGAGTCTGGTTTTATGCTGGTGTGGGTGGTGTGTGAATGATGTATGGACGGGTTTTGAGGGAAGAGTGTGTTGTAAGTATGGCTGTCTATGTCATTCGAATGGAGCGTGTTGAAGGAACTGGATTTTGTGATGGGAGAAGATGCGAAAAAGGAACTCGAGAAATTAGATAGGCCACATCCGTCGCATATCCAAGCAATGCTATTGTTAACATTAGCGTCGGTATCACTACAACGAGCAGCAGAAGTGGGATGGTGTGTCTGGAGTTTATCTGTTTTGTTGTGGTGTGTTGGAGTGCCGCAAGGCTCGAGGGAGAGGAACGAGTCGGCGCTTGTTTGTGACATGTGAGTGTTGTGTTGTTGACTCGTGATTGTTTGCATGTGTTTGAAGATTTGTGCACGAAGTATGAGAATAATGAGCGTCAATGTAAGTGTAAGAACAGTAATGTGTAAGAGTACGTGGCATCTATACTGGTTTTCTCTTACTTCTCTTAAGCGAGTTACATATATTCTCGGCCTGGAGCGAACTGTCAAGAGGCCGGTCATGCCGCGGAACAAGCGTTTGTGTCGTGTTGTACTTGTGACCAGTGAATAAACATAAGGGCAGAAATATTCTTTCTTTCGGACCATTGCTACAAGTTCACCCGGAACCTCACATTCAGTAGAGATTCACTACACTCACCATACTTACTTGTTTGCCGTAGATGCGTCTGTGTTGGTGTTTTTGAGGTGCGACATGAGCACGCGGGTCATGTTAATCAGGAGGGCTGTGTTCACCTGTTGGAAAGGAGATTTGAGTGACCAATTTCCGTTTTCTTTTCTTTGAGTTAGGAGAGAAAATGAATAAAGATTATTATTATTATAATCATTATTATTATGATGATGATGATGATGGTGATGATGATGATGATGATGATGACGATGATGATGATGATGATGATCATCATCATCATCATCATCATCACCATTATCATTACTATCTTCAGCATCATAATTATCATCTCCATTATAGCAATTATTATTATTATCATAATCTTTATCACTATAATTATTATCATTATCACCATTGTTATTATTTTATAATCATTACCATTATTATTATCATCATTGTTTTTATCATTACTTTTATTATTATCATCATTATTACCATTATTACTTTTGTTGTTATTATCATTATTATTATCATCATTACTACTATTATTATTATTGTTCTTATCATTATTATTATTATTATTATTATTACCATTATCATCATTATTGTTCTTATCATTATCGTTCTTATCATTATCATCATTATTGTTCTTATCATTATCGTTCTTATCATTATCATTATTATTATTGTTATTATTATTAATAATATCAGTCATCATCATTTTATGATTATCAATATCACTGATCAGTATCATCAGTATTATTGTATCATTATCATTATGACATATAGACATTTTTTGTTGTGTTTTGATTAATTGTTGTTATATTTTCAAAGTTTTTTAATGGATTTTTGTACTGTAGATATTACTTCCATAAACAACACCTGATAGTCTGCTTTAAAGGTAAATTTATCGGGAGTGACAAGCAGGGCCTTTCGGGGCGGTCCTCGCAACACCCAGGGTCAGCGTGGTAACAGTCGCCGCCAGAACACATGGCTCTTTTCCGCACAATGCATCTTGCTCTTAAACGTAAAATTTTACTCTTCGGAGAAAGATAGTGATAACTGAATTTATTTTAATTTAATGGCGAGTGTCATATTTGATCCCCAGTGCAGGGGTGACAAACTCATGGACCGCAGGCTAAATGTGGCCCTCGGGATGGCCATAAATGACCCGCGGACTGACAGGAAGAATTATTAGCCTGTGGGGTTATAGTCGTCATAAAGGAAAGTACTATAAGCTTACAAGGCTGGAAAATCATAACTAACCTCATAATGGTATTGTCATATAATTCTCTACATGGCATAGTAGTACTCTTATGTTTACAAACTAAAAGTCCATGCCCAGTGCATATGCATGGGCAAACTGATACCATTAGTGTCAGTATTTAAAGTCTAATAAGTGAAATAAACTTTACGTACATGTTAATCCAGAATATTTAATAATGGAATTCTGGGAAGCCAGGCATGTACCTCTGTTGTCCCTCGAGATGGAAGTTGGAAGGAAAATTGGCCCGCGAAGGGTTTTGAGCTCGGAACCCCTTGCCCTCCGTGTACTGAATCATGTCTAGTGAATTTCGTGGTTATCTAACCATGCATATTTTATATATGGTCTTACATTGCGTAGACTCTTTAATTGCTGGCATTTATAATTTATGTATTCTTTGTTATCTTGCTCACAAATATTGTCACGTTACGTGGTGGAATTGTTATGCTGTTCTTTCAAGATGGAACGCTTGTCTAATCGCCCTTGTCAAAGGAGTTTCCTTAACAGCCAAGATATTGTCACGGCGGTGCACCTATGGAAATTCGTGAATATCTAATTAAAATTGATAACTATTATCATCATTCTTTTGAGTGTTATTGGCAATTGTTCCTGAATTAGATAAAAGAAGATTGATAACAATAAATGTTAAAGTAAAGTACGAGCGCGTGGAGATGAGGTCACCCCCACCAAAAAAAAAAAAAAAAAAAAAAAAAAAAAAAATAGAGCTCCTCTTCTGAAACCAGTATTACCCATATGGAAAATAATAATAATAAAAAAACCCGTATATCATTCCACAAATATCGATCACATGACCACATCCCCCAGCTCATTACTAAATCGCGCACGGAAGACTTTACCACCAAAATGACGAGTTTGGGGAGCTCGGTGATGAGGTAGAGGTCCTTCGCGTCGCCGTGGTCATCGCCGAGCCAGCATTGGTAGTCCTCCAGGATGCCCCTCGCCGTCGCCCACGCCCCCGAGAGCACGAAGGGCGGCACTATGGGCGGGGAAGGGCGTTGTTAAGGAAGGGGGTTAAGGGGGACAGAAAATGAAGGTTTATAGTTTTTATAGAAAGGTATTTCAAGAAGAGAGAGAAATGTGACTAATGTGCCACAAGGCCCAGGGGCGGTCGGTGGGTCAATGGCTTTATTAGGGGCGCGGGGAAGTGGCTTTATGGCCTTACGAAAAAAAAGTTTTAAGGACATAAGGATGCGTCTATAACATCAAGAGACCGGGCTTTAGGGATTACAAGTCGTATTAGTATGGACATGCATTTGTATACGCACGCACGCACACACACACACACACACATACACACACACACACACACACACACACACACACACACACACACACACACACACACACACACACACACACGCACACACACAATCCCAAGCCAGTAACGAGACCAAGAGCCAGAGACAGAAGCGACTCCGAGCGCCGCCCACAGCGCCCTCCTCACCCCAGCCCACGAGCAAGTACGCCCACGTCTTCCCGGCGCCCCTCAGAGCCGCGACGATGAGGCGGTGCAGATACAGGCTCTCGGCGAGCATCCAGGTCCACACCGCGAGACTGAAGACCTTCGTCAGGAACACGAGGAACCTGCAGCCGGCGGTATTGTCGTCCATCACGCTGGATTCCTGTGGGGGGAGAGGGAGGGAGGGTGAGGAGGGAGGCGAGGGAAGCTAAGGAGGAAGGGGGAGGGAGATGGAGGGAGGGGAAGCAGGGAGAGGGAGGGAAGGGGAGGAGGAAGAGGAGAGAGGCGAGGTAGGAGCAAGGGGCGAAGGAGGAGGGAGATGCAGAGAGGGGGAGCAAGGGGAGAGAGAGGGAGGGTGAGGAGGGTGGCGAGGGAGGGGAGGGGGCAAGGGAATGGGAAGGGCGAGGGAGGGGGGAAGGAGGCGATAGAAACTAAAGGGGAAGGAGGCGAGAGAAACTAAGGGGGAAGGGAGGGGGAGAGCGAATGAAACCAGGGGAAAGAAAGCGATGAGTCGGAGAAGCAGAAGCGCAAAAAGGGAGGGAATGAGGCGAGGGCATTTTTCTATCCTGTTGTAGCATACTGTGTTTGGAATTTATTGTAAATGGCATCTTGAATAGGAAGGATTATAACAACAGGCACTGGGGAGATACGAAACTGTGCATTTCATTATGAAAGAATAATATAAATTATAAGAAATCTAGACTCATCATCTTCATCTTCATATTTGCCAAAGACGGTTGAATCTCAATGCCCTATTATCATCAAATTTTGCTTAGGATTTAGACATTTCACCCTGGATGTTCATTTGTTTGTTCATCGATTTATCTATCTATTTTCGTATAGTGCCAATCACTTTATATCTATCATCAACTATTACCAACTTACCCTTTCTAAATAACCCTTATTTTGACGCGGACCTTTACCTTCTAGCTCTTAGGTCATGTGGAAGGTCAACATACACTGGCAGAACAGACTCACCCCTGAGTACTCGGGTATCCTCAGCACCGCCAAGTCCAGGATGCTCATGAGGGCTTTCCCGAGGAGCGCCACGAGGAAGTTGAGGTGGAGGTAAAATCGCTGCACGCGGAGGGCTCTGTCGGGCGAGAGGAGGGAGGAGGGAGTGAAAATAAGGGAGAGGAGGACAAAGGAGAGAGGGAGGGAGGAGGGAGTGAAAATAAGGGAGAGGAGGACAAAGGAGAGAGAGAGGGAGGAGGGAGTGAAAATAAGGGAGAGGAGGACAAAGGAGAGAGGGAGGGAGGAGGGAGTGAAAATAAGGGAGAGGAGGACAAAGGAGAGAGGGAGGGAGGAGGGAGTGAAAATAAGGGAGAGGAGGACAAAGGAGAGAGGGAGAGAGGAGGGAGTGAAAATAAGGGAGAGGAGGACAAAGGAGAGAGGGAGGGAGGAGGGAGTGAAAATAAGGGAGAGGAGGACAAAGGAGAGAGAGAGGGAGGAGGGAGTGAAAATAAGGGAGAGGAGGACAAAGGAGAGAGGGAGGGAGGAGGGAGTGAAAATAAGGGAGAGGAGGACAAAGGAGAGAGGGAGTGAAAATAAGGGAGAGGAGGACAAAGGAGAGAGGGAGGGAGGAGGGAGTGAAAATAAGGGAGAGGAGGACAAAGGAGAGAGAGATGGAGGTTAAAGTGAAAATAAGGAAAAGAATGACGAGGGACGGAGGAAGGTTGAAATAAGAATCAGGGAGAGGGTTAACGAAGGCGACTAAAGGAAAATGAAAATGAAAGTAAGGGAGAAGATGACGAAGAGGGAGGAAAGCAGAAGAAGATAACGAAGACGGGAGGTAGGAAGGGAAGCTTAGGTAGAAAATTCAGGGAAACGTAGGATAGCGAGGAAGGAAGGGAAGTTAAAGTGAAAATAATGAAGAAGGTGACAACGAAGATTGAAGGGTAAATGAGAGAGAGGGTAACAATATAGGGAGTGATACTGAGGTGAAAAAGTTAACAAGAAGAAAAGGAGGTCGAAGAAAGGAGGGAAATCAACGTAAGAATAAGAGAGAAGACGAAGACGGAGTAAACGAAATGGAAAATGAAAATACGGAAGAGATAATACACTTCCTCTTCAATTTAAGTGAATCCCAAATCTTCCCACAACTATAGAAACCACGTCATCTTTTCACTATATATCAGCACCACAAAATAAAGAACACCGTGCATTTCTTCAGCTGCCAACCTGAAATACAGAATCATGCAGACGGCCGGCACAACGGAGACGACCGAAACGGCGTGCATGGCGATCTCCCAGAAGTAGTTCCGGAGGTGGTACTGGCGGTGGCTGCAGTCCGCGTACTCGGTCTTCTCGGCCCCCCGCGCGTCCTGCAGCCACGTCCCGTTGCCCCAGCAGGTCTTGGTTCCCTCCACTGCGGGCGACAGGCGGAGTGAGGAGGGAGGGAGGGAGGGAGGGAGGGAGGGAGGGAGGGAGGGAGGGAGGGAGGGAGGGAAGCACTACCCATTCCTAAAGCAGGTCTTGGTTCCCTCCACTGCGGGCGACAGGCGGAGTGAGGAGGGAGGGAGGGAGGGAGGGAGGGAGGGAGGGAGGGAGGGAGGGAGGGAAGCACTACCCATTCCTAAAGCAGGTCTTGGTTCCCTCCACTGCGGGCGACAGGCGGAGTGAGGAGGGAGGTAGGGAGGGAGGGAGGGAGGGATGGAGGGAGGGAAGGAGGGAAGCACTACCCATTCCTAAAGCAGGTCTTGGTTCCCTCCACTGCGGGCGACAGGCGGAGTGAGGAGGGAGGGAGGGAGGGAGGGAGGGAGGGAGGGAGGGAGGGAGGGAAGCACTACCCATTCCTAAAGCAGGTCTTGGTTCCCTCCACTGCGGGCGACAGGCGGAGTGAGGAGGGAGGGAGGGAGGGAGGGAGGGAGGGAGGGAAGCACTACCCATTCCTAAAGCAGGTCTTGGTTCCCTCCACTGCGGGCGACAGGCGGAGTGAGGAGGGAGGGAGGGAGGGAGGGAGGGAGGGAGGGAGGGAGGGAAGCACTACCCATTCCTAAAGCAGGTCTTGGTTCCCTCCACTGCGGGCGACAGGCGGAGTGAGGAGGGAGGGAGGGAGGGAGGGAGGGAGGGAGGGAGGGAGGGAAGCACTACCCATTCCTAAAGCAGGTCTTGGTTCCCTCCACTGCGGGCGACAGGCGGAGTGAGGAGGGAGGGAGGGA
This sequence comes from Penaeus chinensis, assembly GCF_019202785.1. Lineage (NCBI taxonomy): Eukaryota > Metazoa > Arthropoda > Malacostraca > Decapoda > Penaeidae > Penaeus > Penaeus chinensis. The sequence goes on from NC_061832.1 coordinate 18,534,385, forward strand.
GGGAGGGAGGGAGGGAGGGAGGGAAGCACTACCCATTCCTAAAGCAGGTCATGGTTCCCTCCACTGCGGGCGACAGGCGGAGTGAGGAGGGAGGGAGGGAGGGAGGGAGGGAGGGAAGCACTACCCATTCCTAAAGCAGGTCTTGGTTCCCTCCACTGCGGGCGACAGGTGGAGTGAGGAGGGAGGGAGGGAGGGAAGCACTACCCATTCCTAAAGCAGGTCTTGGTTCCCTCCACTGCGGGGCGACAGGCGGAGTGAGGGAGGGAGAGGGAGGGAGGGAGGGAGGAGGGGGAGGGAAGCACTACCCATTCCTAAAGCAGGTCTTGGTTCCCTCCACTGCGGGTGACAGGCGGAGTGAGGAGGGAGGGAGGGAGGGAGGGAGGGAGGGAGGGTGGAGGGAAGCCACTACCCATTCCTAAAGCAGGTCTTGGTTCCCTCCACTGCGGCGACAGGCGGAGTGAGAGAGGGAGGAGGGAGGGGAGGGAGGGAGGAGGGAAGCACTACCCATTCCTAAAGCAGGTCTTGGTTCCCTCCACTGCGGGCGACAGGTGGAGTGAGGAGGGAGGGAGGGAGGGAGGGAGGGGAGGGAGGGGAGGGAGGGAAGCACTACCCATTCCTAAAGCAGGTCTTGGTTCCCTCCACTGCGAGCGACAGGCGGAGTGAGGAGGGAGGGAGGGAGGGAGGGGAGGGAGGGAGGGAGGGAGGGAAGCACTACCCATTCCTAAAGCAGGTCTTGGTTCCCTCCACTGCGAGCGACAGGCGGAGTGAGGAGGGAGAGAGGGAGGGAGGGAGGGAGGGAAACACTACCCATTCCTAAAGTAGGTCTTGGTTCCCTCCACTGCGGGCGACAGGCGGAGTGAGGAGGGAGGGAGGGAGGGAGGGAGGGAGGGAAGCACTACCAATTCCTAAAGCAGGTCTTGGTTCCCTCCACAGCGGGCGACAGGCGGAGCGAGGAGGGAGGGAGGGAGGGAGGGAGGGAGGGAGGGAGGGAGGGAGGGAGGGAAGCACTACCCATTCCTAAAGCAGGTCTTGGTTCCCTCCACTGCGGGCGACAGGGGGGGGGAGGGAGGGAGGGAGGGAGGGAGGGAGGGAGGGAGAGAGGGAGGGAGGGAGGGAGGGAGGGAGGGTGGGAGGGAGGAAAGCACTACCCATTCCTAAAGCAGGTCTTGGTTCCCTCCACTGCGGGTGACAGGCGGAGTGAGGAGGGAGGGAGGGAGGGAGGAGGGAGGGATGGAGGGGGGGAGGGAAGCATACCCATTCCTAAAGCAGGTCTTGGTTCCCTCCACATGGGGCGACAGGCGGAGTGAGGAGGAGCGAGGGAGGGAGGGAGGGAGGGAGGGAAGGAGGGAGGGGAGGGAGCGAGGGAGGGAGGGAGGGAGGGTAGGAGGGAGGGAGGGAGGGAGGAGGGAGGGAGGAAGGGGAGGGAGGGAGGAGGGAGGGGGGGAAGCACAACCCCTTCCTAAAAGAGGTCTTGGTTCCTCACTTTCGGGCGACAGGGGGGGGTGAGTAGGGAGGGATGGAGGAAGGGAAGGAGGGGGAGAGGGGGGTAGGAAGGGAAGGAGGGCGAGAGGGAGGGAGGGGGGGAGGGAGGGAGGGAGGGGGGAAGGGAGGGAGAAAGGGGCTGGGGGAAGGAGGGAGGCATGACCCGTTTCCCAGCAGGTCTTCTTTTCCCCTCCACTGCGGACCACAAGCAAAAGGAAGAAGGGAGAAAGGGGTGATGGAGTGAGGGAGGGAGGGAGGGAACAACGAGGGAGGGAGGGAGGACAACTGTTTCCCGCCCGAGGCCCTTCCTCCCAAAGGCACAACATTAAGGTAAGAGGAAGAGGTAGGGAGGATAGTGAAAGGAAAAACAAAGGAGAAATAAAAGATATGATTGATCTAGAGGTCGTGTGAAAAATCTTCCATCATCATTATCATCATCACCATTATATTATTATTATTAATTTTTATTTATTAATTTTTTTAATATTTTATTATTATTATCATCTCATTTTCATCCTCTTTAAACCTTTATTTCCACATCATTACTATAGTTATTTTTTTTTTCATTTATCAGCAGCAGCTTTTCTATTATAATAATTTTTCACTGGGTCCTGTTTTTATCACTGGGGCATTGTTACCAATGAAACAATTTATTTAACACCACTGGATTCTTTTCGAGTTATACCGAAGTGCAACCCCAAAAAATACTTATACTCAGATTCCTTGTCTTACGTGCGCATTCCGACCGGCTTTTGTATGCATAGGGAGGACAGGTGAAGGAGGATTCTCGCCCGGGGCAGTGTCGCCGAAGCACAGCCAGCCGTCCCAGGTGCGCGGGCACGAGCCATTCTCGCCTGCAGGTGTGATGAATAAAGGGATGAATATGTTCTATAGACATACATACATACTTACATACATACACATGTTGTGTGTGTGTGTGTGTGTGTGTGTGTGTGTGTGTGTGTGTGTGTGTGTGTGTGTGTGTGTGTGTGTGTGTGTGTGTTTATATTAACACACACACATAAGCAATTTATATCATGACTATGTTGATGATCATTATTGTCGTCGCTGTCGTTATTCATTATCATTATTACTTCTCCTCCTCCCATTCTCGCTCCTTTCTTTTCCTCTATCCTTTTCTCTTCATATCATATCCTTCCTCCTCTCTCTTCTTTCTCTTTCCCATCGCTTCCCTTTTCCCCTCTCCCTCTCCCTCTCCCTCCTTTCCCTTCTTTCTCTTCCTCCTCCTCTCTCTTCTTTCCTTTCCCCCTCTTCCCCCTCTTCGTAAAACCCCGTGGAGTGCTGGCATCTCATCGCAGCACGCAAGGGCGTCCCTGCAGCATCCCTCTAGCTTCGAAGCCTCCAGGGGGTCGTGGAGGGAGTCCTGCACATGCCCCCAGGCCACAGGGTCGTCGACTTCGAAGTGGAAAGACTCGTTCTGCCAGAAAAAGATATATTATATTAATTTTCACGCGTCTGATTTTATTTACTTTTATTCGCGGATTTCTTTTGCCTGGATAGCTTGAGTGTTTTGTTGAAGAATTGAAATAAATTTGGGTTTACAAAGGAATTGAAGTGTCTTTTCTTTATACTCTCGCAGAAGGAAGTTCTTATAATAGATATCAGTGTATTAGTGATTTTCATGTATTAACTACTATAATTGTAATAGACATAATACCTATAGCCCGCTTCTATTACACACTGTAACAGCTACTATAATCATGAACAAAATAACTCTGATCACGTCATGAACATCTATGTAATAGGTACATTTAGCGTTGATTTTCATTAACCAAATTACAAAATATGTTTGTTGTTGGTGGCGGTTGCGTTGCGGAAAGGATATTAGGTCCTCATGTAATCCTACTTCTGAGACACTGATGTTCTCTCAATAGTACAGTGAAGGGGTTCTCAAGTGCCGTCTGATAAAACAGGACTCTGCTTTTACAGTGAGGTGTTGAAAGGTATACCCTTCTCTCTTTTAGGCATGGCTCTGTTTCTTTCTTTCTCTCTCCTCTCTCTCTCTCTCTCTCTCCCCTCTCTCTCTCCTCTCTCTCTCTTCTCTCTCTCTCTCTCCTCTCTCCGAGTAGTAAAAAGCCTTTTTGTCAAAGCCCCCCAATAGCAGGGCACCCCCGCCGTACTGCCTACCACGACAACACCCTCTCGACCTTTTTCCTGCAACCTTGACCCGGACAATCACTCTACCTCGTTTTCAAACTTCCCCTCCTGGGGGCAACCCTCCAGGGCCTCTGCCTTACCGGGCCTAACCGCTGCCCGGGGCTCTACTTCTGCACAAGCTGGGTACACTACCGACAGCCTATACCACAAATAAAACATACTACCTCTCTCTCCTTTCCACCCACTCCGTCTCCATGAACTCACCCCGACCGTAAACAAGAAATCGGCCCACTTGCTGCCATCCGAGAGCGTTACGACGTCCTTCTTGAGGGCGAGGTCGGTCTTCCTCCGGTGCGAGGGCGTGAAGCGGTAGCACCAGAAGCACGTGTGGTGGTGGTAGAAGCCGTCCTCCGTGGGGAGGTCCGCTTTTATGATGTAGCCCATCCTGCAAGTTTTAAGGGGAGGAGAAGAAGAGGAGGAAGCAGATGAAGATGAAGATAAAGATGGAGTAGAAGGAGGAGAGGAGCTGCGGGTTGAGCGCAGGTCGGAGGGCGAAGCGCTCGACACATTGCCGACGGTCGGGGGGGCGCGTCGGGTCGAAGGGAGGTCGCCGCTGTCTTGGCCGGCGGCGGGAGGAACGACGCACGCGCACAGGGCTAGCATCGCCTACGGGCAGTTGCAAAGGGGCTTGATGGTAACAGTGTTGTGAATAATGTGCTTTGGAATGTGTGAAACATAGCTATACTTTTTCAAAAACTTATGAGCTACAGAAAGAGAGAAGAGAGAAGAAGAGAGAGGAGAGAGGAGAAGAGAGAAGAGAGAGAGAAGGAGAGAGGAGAGAGAGAAAAAGAGATATAATAACTTGAGCAAAATGATAAAAACAGTAAATAAATGTATAAACAGTATTCTTTTTAGGAAATAAGAGTAAATCTAAAATAAAGACAAACGTTGATCATTAAAAAAGCGATTATGAATTTTGATAACCGGATGCTATATAAAAATGAAGCAGTAACCACTGAGATTAATAATAATAGAGATGCAAAAGGAAACAGCACCGATAGCAATAATCTGTGTAAAGAAAATTTAAAACAAAAAATAATATTGAAAAATATAAATCTGAATGGTTTGTGAAAGGTAATATATACAAAGCTAATGATTCATAGATAATACAAAAAAGGCAACGTAAAAAATAGCATCAAAATGATCCTATCTCAATGCGGAAAATTAGAATAAAAAACAGTTAAGAAATTCATAATGACGATAAATCAGTCACTTAATAAAATGACTAAAACAAGGAACCAGTGAAAGAAGCAAAATGATAATAGCTGATGATATAAAAATGATAATAAAAAAAAGCAGCTGATTACGAAGATCTGACAGACATAAGGAAGATTAATGACATAAGCAAAATAATATCTAACAGGAAGAAATAAATAGCACTATATCTTATATAAAAAAGGACAATACAGCAACAGAAACAAAAGAAATCAGCAACTGGATATTGAAATTTAATAACTGAAACCACAACACCAAAAATATCAGGACAAGTTCCAACATTTCACCCCCCCCCCCCTCCCAAGTGACGCTAAACGAACTTGAGCAAAATAATGATCGGTAAGGAAAGAAAACTAATAAAACAGACAGACACTCGTTTTAAACAAACAAACAAAAAACGATATTATTTGCAAACAAATCAAATATTGGCCTAGAAAAAAATCTAATTGAATAGCAAGGACTAACCCTTCTTAACGAAAAAGGTGATGATAAATAAATTATAGAAATGAGATAAGATAAAACAAACACAGCATAACATGAAGTCAATCAGGACCAGATAGTTACGAAAATGAGGTGCGGAAAACAATGATAACAGAGGATAAAAACATCTATAACAGACATGTAACCTTTCGCAAAAAAAAGTAAAAAAAGGAAGAAGAAGAGAATAAAAATGATTAGGCCCACAACCTGACCACGAGTCTTACACAACAGCGCTCCTTGCCTCTACACCCACAGACATGGCGTCGTCCAGGCCAAGTTTCTGATTCCTTTTCTCTTTATTTCTTTTCTTGTTTTCTCTTATGTTTTTTTTTTTTATTGTGTTCTTATTCTGGTTATTTCATCGGGGTTTATTGTAGTTTATTTCAACTGACTGGTTAGAGTTTGTGGGTTGCCAGAATTTTTTTCTGTTGATTTTCAAATATCGAAGGCGAATAGATTTCTATAAATATTAAACAAATAATATAAAAAATATATACACATACATAACGCGAAGCACTTTTTCCACATATATTAACAAAATAATAATATATATGCGCACATTAAAGTAAAGATATTAAATCAAATCATCTTTCACGACAACTCACCTGTTTCTTACACGACAAACAAACACCAGTTTTCTCTCCCTCTCTCGAGTAATATTCATTATAATATCACTGTTCACATATTTTCAGCAGAATTACTACGACAGATAACATTAGATTCGGCAGCAGTTTTAATTATTCCGCATTTTCAGATTTTTTCTGTTCCTTACTGAATGTGGATAAACGCACACGAGTTATGTGACGTAACATGCTTTCACACCTTCAGTAACACCTTAGTGTTTGATAAGATTAAATTGATAAGGCATATCGTAAGTTTTTTTGTTTTTTTTACCTACCGTCCTTTCCATGTATTTATTCAGTAGTACTCCCTTGTTTTTTTGTTTTTTTTTTTTGTTTTGCCCTTTCTCCCCCCCCTTCTCTCTCTCTCTCTGTCTCTCTACTCGTCTCCTCTCTCGTCATCTCTCTACAGTCCACGTCTCTCCTCTCTCTCTCTCTCTCTCTTTCTCGTCTCTCACATCTCTCTCTCTCTATCTTTCTCTCTCTCTCTATCTATCTATCTATCTCTCTTTCAGAATTTAGAATTACTGTTTACTAATTTCACTCAAAAACTGTATCACTTTGACTATTCATGTCGACTTTCTTTAAAAAAAACTTTGAAAACACATACAATTTAGGAAGTAATCCGATATACAGATATTAAGTGAAAAAAATGAAGTTCTGTACCGTAATTAATGGATTTATCGTCATCCCACGTTGGGGAAACTACAGATTCCCGACTCTAAGAATAAAATAAACTTGGAACAGAATTATACGTTGATTATCAGCCTTAAGCCAATCATACAGAAGACGATACCTTTATCAGCTGATCATGTGAGCAAAAGAAATGGCGTAACTAAATAAAGGAATTTAGGTTTGTCAAATGACTTAGCAAATCATTTGAAATGTATTTCATGTAAAATCGCAGTTATAGTAGAATGAGATGGACTTTTTTGTTCTCATTATTGTTATTATCATCATTATTTATTACAACAACCATTATTATCATCATTGTTATTATTATTGCTATTACTATTACCATTATTATTATTATTACAAAGGATTATTATAGTAGTAGTACTATCAACACTATTATTATTACTATTAATAATATTATATATTTATTTTACTAGTATTATAAATACTGCAACTACTATCATTATTATCATTGTTATCTTCATCATTATCGTCATCATTATTCTATTTGTACTAACATTATTATATCAATAATTAAGATTATCATTATCATCATCATCATCATCATCGTCATCTTTATTATTATTGTTGTTGTTGCTGATGTTTTCATTATCATTATCATTATTAATACTACCTTCATTATCATTTTTGTTTATTTCATTACTACTATTATTTACTATTATCATCCTTGTCATTCTTATCTCGTCATCATCATTATTGGTATTATATTGTTGTCATTATTGTCATCACAGACATCATCATTATTGTTGTTGTAATTATCAGCGCTATTATTATTTTTATCATAACCATTATGATAATTATAATGATTATGTACTGAGTTGTAGATCTTTATTATTAAATACTATAACAGTATATTATTTATAATTGATCATCACACACCACACACACACACACACACACACATCCACACACACCCACACACACACACACACACACACACCACACAAACCCCCCCCCCCACACACACACGAGAACAGACGCACACACACACACACACACACACACAAACACAGACACACACAGAAACACACACACACATACAACATAATATACATACACACATACTTATATATATAATATAAATATATATATATAAAATATAATAAAACAAAACATATAATATGCATATATAAAACATATTTACATATATATACATATAACACATTAATGCATAATAAAACATAATACATATTATAACATATATATACATAAAATACATATATAACATATATATACATACATATACATACATATATGTAACATTTTATAAAACACAAATTTATATAATAATATAATATATAATACATAATATACACATATATAATACACATATAATAACATATATAACCACATATAAAAACCCCAAATTTATATAAAAAAATAATATAAAAAATATAAATTTTACACACCAGAATAACACACATGAAATATACATATAATACACACCACACCACACACACAACACACTTATATATATATAAATAAATATATATATTAATTTTATAAATAAAATTTTAATAACACACATTATAAATATACATATAACATATATATAATATATATATATAATATATAAAAATATATATATACAATTAATATAATAATATTTAAAATAATAAATATTTAATATATATAATAATATATAAATAAAAAACCAAAAAATTCAAAAAATATCCCACACTAAAAACCCTTAAACCTTCGGGAAAAAGGGGAAGGACGCAAAACCTAGGCCTACATTCAAAGTGTATTTTACACTTTGAATGTAGGCCTACGGACATGAGTTGTTTTTTTCATCTCGTATTTCTGCACGTTCGCGCCAAATGAAAGACACGTTGTGAAAAAATAGAACAAAATAATCCCTTTAAAAAAAAACCGGTGAATCAGAGGCCATCCCAAATTACATAAAAAAACGTCTGAACGTCCTCCTCCTTCCACGCACAGAACAAGACTGACTTGGGTGCCTGGTGAACACAAGAAAGTCTCGTTTCCCCACGCGATGCCAGCTAGACTTATTTTTTGATTATAAGAAATTTAAACCTCAAATTAGGGTTTTTAAAAGTACAATCGAACTAGCGAATATTTCTAATTAATATATATTATTATACCCCCGGGACAAAATGCGATTTATTGCTGAAATACAGAGTCAGTGTTGTATAGTGTAGTCGTCTTTACAAGGACGACCACTATTTGGCGCCCCTCTCGCTCCCTTTGCTTTCGCTCCACTATGGGTAACTCATCTAATCGGTTAAAAAAAACTTTATACTCTTTTTTTTATAACAGTAACAGGACAAGTGTAGCTTTAAGCTATCAGTGGTCCAAATCATTAAAAAAACTGACTCTGACATCACTTTGTCATCAGCTGACTGTTTCCATGTTCCACTTAGGATTTATCTCCCGCCAAGACGCCATTTTCCTTTCGAGTGTTAAAGGGTTTTTTGTCATCCTCTCCACTTTCTGCCTGGCTCTTCTAGGTTATAATTTATGCGGCGTCTTTTTTTTTTTTTATCTCACTCTCTCGGGGGGCCTGCCTATTGTTTGTTCCCTGCTCTGTCTGCTTTTCTCTCTCCCCTCTCCTTCTCCTCAACTCTCTTCCCCCTTCCCCTCTCTCTCTCGCTCTCTCCCTCTCTTCTTCGTCTCTCTCTCTCTCTCCTCTCTCTCTCTATCCTCTCCTCCCCCTCCCCTTCCCCTCCTCTCCCCCTCCCCTCTCTCTCCCTCTCTCCTCTCCTCTCTCCTCCCCTCTCTCATCCCTCTCTCTCCTCTCATCTCCTCTCCTCTTTCTCCTCTTCTTT
>NC_061832.1:18563844-18568844 GCF_019202785.1 Penaeus chinensis
TAGAGCACAATTCAGTAAGGAAAGGATCATGTTCAGCATGAAAGATTACTAAAACTACATAGGTCAGCCTGGAATTCCTGGTAAGGAATGGCACTCTATCCTGGTCTCCTGGCACAGAGGCCACCACGATCTGGGTTCGCGCCACCATTCCCGCGCCACATTGATTCAACGAATTTCAACCTGTAACAAAAGTTTTTCGTGTCATTTTAACGCTAATGTCTCCAGGAAGCATTGTCACATTAAAATCACACAACCAAATAGCGTAGAAAGAAGCTATCATCGTTTATCAATGATTAAGTTTTAAATCCCTCAACCGCGCCCCAAGAAGGCAGCGGTAGTGGCCCTGGTGTGCGGCCCCCGAAGCTCCGCCTTAAAGCGTCGCGTTTCGGCTCGCAGCGCCAGTCTGCGCCCAAGATCCGTCCTTTCTGTGTCCTTTTTTATAGTGCCTATAGGAATCTTATACGCTTTTTCTAAAACTCCCTCAAAATGCGCGAGATCGTCCATATTCAGACAGGCCAATGCGGTAACCAAATTGGATCAAAGGTAACAATTTGTTTTAATTTGTTCCTAAATATTCCGGGTTCAGTTTAAAGAGGTTTACATTTCTTCTTACAGGATAAATATTAACTGTACCTTATTGAATACCATAAAAAAACAGTTGATTCGAGGATGACGAACTGAAAGTACATGATATCAATGATACTAAATAATTGAGATTTACTATTTCAAATGAATCACTATCATTGTCATCATTATTCCTGTTATCATCCTTATTATTGCTAACATTATCATTGTTATCCTTATTATTATCATAATTATTGTAATTATCATTATCATTGCTACTACTACCATTACCACTAATAATACCATCATTATCATTACTATTATTAGTATCGTTATTATTATTATCATTATCATTATCATTATCATCATCATCATTATTAACATCATTACACTTGTTATTATCATCATAATCATTATCATGTCTATTATCAATAGTATTATCTTTCTTATTAACAGCATCATTATTATCATTTTCACCATCATCAACATCCTTATTTGTGTGCTATTATCACATCATATACCATCCACATACCTTAAAAGAAGAAAACAAAATATACATCTCAAAGATCTATTGAACCAACCACGTTCCATTCTATTTCCAACGAGAACTGATTTCCAATACACATTCCTTTACTCACCGCATTTCCAGTACCTCAATGGCCACCATCTGCAAGAGAAAACAGAAATAAATAGAAGGAAAAGAGAGGAAATTTAGCACTGACAATGAATTCAATTCCCAATTTCTTTGATATAGACTTTCAGTCGATATAATGTTCTCAAACGTTATTAAAACTAAGATAAGAGAGATAGCGTTAATAAAGTATAAAATAGAGAGAGAAAGAGAGAGGGAGATTTCCATACAGGTTTCACGTAGGCTTCATCCTAGGCAAATATAATAAATATATAAAAATGCGACCGACACATTGGAAAAAAATGGAGAGCGCTTGGATATTGCACATGATAAATACAATCATAGTTTAATACATATGCATCATGTGGAATAAAACAAACAAATGTACACTGCACACACACACACACACACACATATATGTATATATGTATGTATATATATATATATATATATATGTGTGTGTGTGTGTGTGTGTCTGTGTGTGTGTGTGTATGTGTGTGTGTCTGTGTGTGTGTGTATGTGTGTGTGTGTGTGTTTGTGTGTGTGTGTGTGTAAGTATATATATATATATATATATATATATACATATATATATATATATATATATATATATATGTGTGTGTGTGTGGTAATACATATATATATATATATATGTGTTAAATACACACACACACACACACACATACATATATATATACATATATATATATATATATAAAAATATATATTATATATCTACATACATAATATATATATATATATATATATATATATATATATATATATAATATATATATATATGCGTGTGTGTGTATTTTTTAATAGTTTAAAGAATAATAAAAAAATAACAATTTTTAACAAGGGTTAATGAATAAATAATATAATAATTTTTAATAATGATAATAACAATAGTTATTTTTCATTATTATCTTTATCATTATTTGTCCTTTTTTCCCCTCCTTTTACAATTTTCATTTTTAGCTTTTTGTTTCACATGCCTTAAAAGACCATGTTTTTTAAGCGAGTTTCTGGGGTTTTTTACTACCCTTGGGTTTTCAGTTTTAACCACAAAATGCCCGGTGTTTTTTAAATACGATTATGTTTTTGGGGTTTATTGCAAAATTTTCTTTTTGGGGCTGTAGGGTTGGGGGCTTGATTTTTTTTAAACAAAATTTGCGTTTTTTACACTTCTGCTTTTAAAAATATTTTTTTTTTTTATATCTTTTTTTTTAAGCCCGGAAAGGTGAGAGTTACAAAAAAACCGTCCCGGCCTCCCAGTCCTTTGTCCAGGCCCCCTGTGTGGTTTTTCTTTGAAAAGGGGCTCCCTAATAAAGGCCCAGTTTGGCAGATCGTTTTGTACACCTTTGGGGGAAAACCCCGAATTTTCTTTTAGTTACTTTTTTTTTTTTTACTACACTATGTTGGTTTTTAGGGAAAAAAAAAAAAAAACACCCCCAAAAAAAATGGTTAATAAAGTGCATTAGTGACCTCGATAAATAATTTTTGCGGGGGAAAAGGGAAATTTTTCGTAATTTTTAGTTTTCTGTTGTCGTGTTTGCCGGAACTTTTACGTTTCGTGACCCAAATTCAGAAACGAAAAAATACCGCATGGCCCGGGGTTTCAAAGTTTTTTTTGGGTTTCTAATTTGGGCCTTTGCCTTTTGTTCCTTGGTTTTTTGTCCCTTTTCCCCCCTCTCAACCCCCTTCCTCACAAAGAAGCCCCCCCCCCCCGTCCCCTTTCCCACCTCTTTTCGAGCGCCCCTTTTTGCCGCAGTGCCGAGTTGGTTGGGTTTTTTTTTAGCCCGGGGCTCCGCAAGGCCCTTTTAAATTTTAAATGGAAACCCTTTTTTTTGTAATGTGTTAAAAGGGGTTTTAAAGGCATGTTTATAAGCAATGAGGGCCCAGGGGAAAGAAAATTTTTTAAATGTTTTTTTTACAATTTCAAATTTTTAATGCATTTCGGGGGGAAAAAGTAAGGGCCCAGACGAATTCGAACTCACAGAAAAACGGTTTTTTTCAGAGGAAAGTATTGTTATTTGCGCGCCGAAATTTTCATTTTGGGGCGCGTGGGGGGCCATGTTGGGCCGGATTTGGCATGGGGTTCTGCCTCCCCCTTTTTCCCCCCCCTTTTTCCCAGAGGGCTTTTTTTATTCTTCCCCCCTTTTCCCCCTTCTCTTCCCTCCTTTTTTCCTTTTTCCCCCTTTTTCCCTCCTCCTCCTCCTTCCTTTTCCCCCTCCTCCTTCCCCCTCCTTCCCTTTTTCCTCCTCTCCTTTTTCCCCCCCCCCCCTTTTTTCCCCTCCTTTTTTCCCCTTTCCCTCTTTCCTCTCTTTTTTCCCTTCCCCCTTCTCTTTTTTTTCCTTTTCACCTTTACTTTATTCTTCCCCTGGGCACCTTTCCCTTTCTCTTTTTTTCCCACAAACCTTTTAATTTTTTTTTCCCCTGGCACCTCCCTTCTCTTTTTCCCCCCCTTTTTCCTTCCTTCTCCCTCCTCTCTTTTTCCCCCTTTCCCTTTTTCTCTCCCCTCTCCAATCCCCATTCGCCCCTCTTACCCCTTTCCCCTCTTTCCTTCTTTTTCCTTATCTTCCAAGTTCTTTAATTTTTTTCCTTTGGCCCCTTTTCCCGAAAAAATTTTCTCTCTTTGCCCCATTTTCCTTTCCCACCCAAACCCTTTCCCCCTTTCCCCCTCCTCCTTTTCCTCCTCCTCCCCTTTCCCCCTCCTTCCTTTTCCTTTTTTTCTCTCCTTCCTTTTTCTCCTTTTCTTTTCTTTCCCCCTCTCTCCTTCCTTTTCCCCTTCCCCTCCCCCCCTCCTCCCCTCCCCCTCTCCCTCGCCAAGGGTCTCCACCCACAACCATTTAAATTTGGGTGTTAGAGCACCCTGATTTTGTCTGGCCCCGCCTCAGAAATAGCCCCTTGTTGTATTTTATCCTTCTATTCACTTTCTTTCCTTTTTGCTTTTTTCCCTCTATTTCCTTTATATATTATCTTTTATAAGCCCTTTCATTAACCTTTAACAGTTTTTTTTTTATATCTTTCCCTTCCCTGTGAGGGAAAAAATTGGGGGTAACCATATTTTATTTTCTCTCTCTTTTTTTTCTTCTTTTTTTTTCTTTTCTTTTCTCTTTCCTTTTTTTCCTTCCCCTCTTTTTCTCATTTTCATTTTCTCTCTCTCTCTCTTTCTCTTCCCCTCTCCCCTCTCTCTTCTCTCTCTCTTCTTTTCATCCCCCTCTCTTCTCTCCTCTCCCCCCTCCTCTCTCTCCCCCTTTTTCCCTTTTCTCTTTTTTCCCCTCTTATCTTTTTTCTCTCTCCTCTCTCTCTTTTTACCCCTTTTTTTCTCTCTCCTCTCTTCCCCTCTCTCTCTCTCTCCCTCTCTCTCTCTCTCTCCCTCTTTCTTTTCCCCCCCCTTCTCTCCCTTTTTCTTTTTCCCTCCTCTCTCTTTTTTCTTCTTTTTCTCTTTTCTTTTACCCCTCTCTTTTTCTCCCTCTTTTCTTCTCTCTCTTTTCTCTTTTTCCTTCCCCTTTGTTCTCTCTCCTCCTCTCTCTCTCTTTCAACCCCCCCCTCCCCTCCCCTTTTTTCTTTTCCTCTCTCTCTCGCTCTCTCGCTCTCTCTCTCCTCTCTCTCTTCTCTCCTCTCTCTCTCTCTCTCCTCTCTCCCCTCTTTTTCCTCTCTCTTTTCTCTCTCGCCCTCTCTTTTTATCTTTTTTAAAATTTTTTCTATCTATTTTACCTAATTTTCTTTCTCTCCTTTTTCTTTTCCCCCCTCTCTCCTTTTCTCCTCTCTTTCTTCATCTCTCTCTTCCTCTTTTTCC
>NC_061832.1:18578844-18583844 GCF_019202785.1 Penaeus chinensis
TTCCTCTCCTCTGCCCCTTCTCCATTATCCCCAGTTCGTACCTCCTTCCATCCTACCCTAACACCTTGCTCGTAACTCCTCTCTCCCTACCCTAACCCCTCCTCTCTTCTTACCCCCACCTTTACCCCTGCACGTATCACCCCCTATAACCTCCTACCCCATTCCCCGCCCTCATCGCCCTTACCCCCACCCCCCTTTTTCCTCCTTATCCCCTCCCTTCTCATAAACCATTACTGCCCCCCCCCCCCTTCCCCTTCCCCTCGCCCTTTCCGTGACCCACTTAGACAAAGGTCAGAGAGAATGCTCGTACCATGCGTTAGGCTTTCCTACCTGCCTTCGTGAGATCCCCACTGTGGAATGAGGCACTTTGATTAGAAGGGAAGTAAATATCACCATGGATATCATCACCCCGCCCACACACATACATGGGTGTTAAGATAGAAGAGGTCAATAAGGACAGGCCACGGCATTATGTTAAAAACGGTGAAGTAACTGCGTATATTTTCTGAATATAATTACCATGTTTTGATGACGATATTTATGGGGAAATATTTTCCATATTCTTAAGAAGACTGAAGCCTCAAAGAACGAGAGACGAGAATGAGGTGAATATAAGAGAGAGAGAGAGAGAGAAAGAGAGAGAGAGAGAGAGAGAGAGAGAGAGAGAGAGAGAGAGAGAGAGAGAGAGCGAGAGAGAGAGAGAGAGAGACTGCAGTGTCGCAGGCGGTCCACAGGGAACACTCCATTTTACAAATAGACCCCTTATTACGCCATCTTTTCCTTGAAGTTAAGTGGCTAATAAGGTTTTTGGATTCTCCCCTCCTCCTTGGAGGAGGGGAGAATCCTATTCCCCCTCTTCTCCTCAATATCGCAAATGCCCCACTGATGTTCCAAGAAACAACCGGGTATTAGAGAACGGCGCGGGCTGAAACCACACGCAGAGAGTCCCGCAAGAGCTCGGGCGCCATCGTTATGTGGTTGTTTTCCTTGGATTTCTCGGTTTCATTCGCCTTCTCTTTGTCTTTGTCTGTCTGACTCTTTTTCTCATTTTCTTTGTAGGTCTATCTGTCTCTCTTCTCTCTTTCTCTGCCAGTATGAATTAGATTTCAACACCCAAATTAATTGCTGGGTATTTATCATAATAGTAATTATTATAATGATAACGACAACGACGATGATGATCATATTTATTATTATCATTATTATCATTATCATTATACGATGAATGCCCCGGGGAGGGAAGATTCATTTTTTTCATGGTGTGCCATATTCTATCCATCGAAAGACGACACTCAAAACAATAACACCAGAAACTCTAAATAAGAAACGGTTTCAAGTGAGTTTCTGTACTAAATGCACTTTAGGACAAAACGCTACAGAAAATAATAATCTGGGCATAAATCATAGTAACCGTCACCTTCTGCTAAAAAAGAAATATAAAGTATGCTTATAAATACAGAGACAGAGAAAAATAAAACAATCCACAATCCAAAAAAATCAAAAAAATCGTGTGCAAATGTGAAAAACAAGAGAAAAAAAAAAACGTTGCCCACTCGTCAATATATGATCGTTCTCCTGGAAATGGGCGGTCGATGTCTAAATGTCGATCAGGTGGCACGTGCTTCGTCATCCACTCGGAATGTCGAGAATTCAGTTATGATTATTCCACGGGTCTTAAGGGCACTAGCTTCTGCTTATCATGGTGGAATTTGACAATGGTAAAAATAACGTGTTTGTTAAACTGGAAGATTAGTCAGAACGTATGTGGTTATAATAGGAAAGTGTAATACTGAGTATAGATAAATTATGTTATTAACTGTGTTTATTGATATACGTGAACCTTTCTTTACTGGGCTCAATCACCTTGAATACCTCTCTCTCTCTCTCTCTCTCTCTCTCTCTCTCTCTCTCTCTCTCTCTCTCTCTCTCTCTCTCTCTCTCTCTCTCTCTCTCTCTCTCTCTCTCTCTCTCTCTCTCTCTCTCTCTCTCTCTCTCTCTCTCTCTCTCTCTCTCTCTCTCTCTCTCTCTCTCTCTCTCTCTCTCTCTCCATAGTTACAACAACTGACTTACTTCTTCAGCGTGTCCTGCCTGACGACGAGCAATCGAACTCCCGCGTTGCCACAACAAAGTCTCTCGAGGTCAAGCTCCTCTTGCGCTGCCAAATCGCCCGTTTTCTGTGAGAGCGCGGGATTGATCTTGCGTTTATTTCCATTGATTTTGATTCAAAGTATGAACGATATTTGTTTAGTTAGCTGATTCGGGGTAACGTTTATATTTTGAGCTACTCTCAGGTCGGAAATATGCAACAATAAGAGAGGTTAGTTATTTTCAAGGAAATTAGAAGGGTAACGAGTTATTCCGAAAAGTTTGATAACAATTAGACTGTAATTCATTTTATTACAGTCAATATATTAATTAGATTTGAATAAACATGTACACCATAACATCTGACCTTTAAATAATTTGTTAGTTTTTTCCAAAGTGTACTCGTATATTTGTAAAGTATGCATTAAAGTATTTTTCCTTCAGTATAAGTCGATCGACTTATATCGAAGAAGGAAAAAATTACTGTCACAGTTATTTGATTTCACATAAATTATTACAAATGTGTACGACCTGAAACCAGCAAATTTTAATGAAGATTCACGCTGCATATAAAAAGATCTTTACACATCTTAGTTAAATCGACTCATATACGCCCAGATTTATTTTCTTTTATTTTATGCCTACTTGTTTGTTTTTTCTTTTTTTTCTTTTTTGTAATTTGGTTGTCATACACTCACTAATTACATCGACCTTATATTGTGTCACACACACATACAAACACACACACACACACACACACACACACACATACACACAACACACATACACACACACACAGATATATGTATGTGTTATGTATATGTATATGTATATGTATATATATACATATACATATACATATATATTTTCTCGAGCGCGAGAAAACGACATATCACCTCGAGAAGTCAAACGCAGGTGTCGTAGGGGAAGTCGCCGCCGTGGCACAAGTGTTAGAGCGCCCAACCGCGGTTGATTAGGAAGGACATCCAATCAGGCAAGGGTGACACTGCCATATAACCTCTCAATAAGTGAATTGAGAGAGGCCTATGACCTGCAGTGGAATGAATGGCTGTTAAAAAAAAATATATATATATATACATATATATATATATATATATATATATATATATATATGCACGTGTATATATGTGTGTGTATGTGTATATATATGTATATATATAAATATATATATATATTTTATTTATTTATTATATAAGTATGTATATACATATATATATATAATGTATACATTATATGATATATATATATATATATATTATATTATATACATATATATTATATATTATATATACATATATATACATATATATTTTTTTTCCCTTTTTTTTTTTCTTTTTAACAGCCATTCATTCCACTGCAGGACATAGGCCTCTCAATTCACTATTGAGAGGTTACATGGCGATGTCACCCTTGCCTGATTGAATGCCCTTCCTAATCAACCGCGGTTCAGCACGCTACCACTTGTGCCACGGCGGTGACTTCCCCTACGACACCTGCGTCTGACTTCTCAAGGCGATATGTCGTTTTCTTGTGCTCGAGGCAGCAGTCAACGCGCAGGCACTTTTACGACCGCCGCGACGGGGAATTGAACTCGGGACGAGGGTCGGAGCCCAGTGCTCTAACCACTGGACCATGGCGGCAGTCATATATATATATATATATATATATATATATATATATATATATATATAAGCACACACACACAGTCAACGCAAGATGAATAGATTAAGAATGGGTAATTCTAAACTTTTAGTTGGATGATATTAAAGAGTGAAAATAAAGGAAAGGAGATTAATCAGTTCCAGATTTTCAGATTTTAACAATGTCTTTTATGAAAATATAAGCTCACTATCAGACATATCGTTGAATGCTTCTGAGAATATTATCTCATATCACCATTGTCTTTATTATTATCAACACCATTATCATTATTATATTTCTCATTACTTTTGTCAATTATTATCATCATAATTATCATTGTTATCATTATTACCATTATTATTGTCATTGTAATTTTTGTTATTATTATTATCATCATCATCATCATAGTTATTATTGATATCATTATTATTATCATTATCATTAGTAGTAGTAGTAGTATCATTACTATTATTATTATCATTATCATTATTATTATCATTATCATTATCATTATCATCATCATTATCGGTATTGTTATTATTATCATTATCATTACTATCATCAATTATTTTTTCATTATCATTATTATCATTATCTCTATCATCATAATCATAATTATTATCATTTTCATCATCATTATTATCATCACTATTCTTACCAATATCATTATGAGTTTTACTATTATTACTATTGTCATTATTATCATTATCATTATTATTGTGGTTATTACTGTTATTAATGTTATTACACACACACACACACACACACACACACACACACACACACACACACACAAATATATATATATAATTTTTTTTTTTTTTTGTGTGTGTGTGTGTGTGTGTTTGCGCGCGTGCATATAAATTGGCTGAATGCCCAGACCAATCTAATAACCCCCCCTTTCCCTCCTTCTAGTTCTGGGAGATCATCAGCGACGAGCACAACATCACTCCGCAGGGCACCTACGAAGGCAACCACGAACTACAACTCGAGCGCATCAATGTCTACTACAATGAGGCGACAGGTGAGGCGACGGCGGGTCTCTGGCAACGTTTTCGCCCCCCATTTGCCGTTTAGTTGGTTGAAGTGTCTGTTTCTTGCGCTTTGTGTTTTCGTGTTTCTTCTTTATTTATTTGGTTTAGTTATTTATATATTTTGTTTTTAGGCTATTCATTCCTTTCTTTGTTTGTTATCCTCTCTCTCTTTCTCTCGCATTATTTCTTTCACATCTCCTCTCTCTTTATCCCGCATTA
>NC_061832.1:18596344-18598844 GCF_019202785.1 Penaeus chinensis
CCTCTCGCTCTCCCTCTCTCCTTCTGTCTATCCTTCTCTCTCTCTCTCTCTCTCTCTCTCTCTCTCTATCTATCTATCTATCTATCTATCTATCTCTACTATCTCTATCTCTCCCTCTCTCTTTCTCGCTCTCTTTATCTCCCTTTCTCTTTCTCTCTCTCTCTCTCTCTCTCTCTCTCTCTCTCTCTCTCTCTCTCTCTCTCTCTCTCTCTCTCTCTCTCTCTCTCTCTCTCTCTCTCGTTCCCTCTCTCTCTCTTAGTTCCTCTCTCTCTCTCATTTCCTCTCTCTTTTTTTCTCTCTCTTTTTCTCTCTCTCTTTCCCTCTCCCTCTGCCTCTCTCTCTCCCCTCGATCATCCTTTGTCTTTTCTTCTTGTTTTTTACGGCAAGAACGGGAGGGAGATCCCTCCTCCAAGAGGTGCCGCTGACGAGAGCTGTTGACGTCCTTCCCCACAGGTCTCGGACACCGTAGTGGAGCCGTACAACGCCACGCTGTCCGTCCACCAGCTGGTCGAAAACACAGACGAGACTTACTGCATCGACAACGAGGCCCTGTACGACATCTGCTTCAGGACGCTTAAGCTCACCACACCCACGTACGGCGATCTGAACCACCTGGTGTCCCTTACCATGTCGGGCGTGACCACTTGCCTTCGCTTCCCAGGCCAGCTGAACGCCGACCTCAGGAAGCTGGCAGTGAACATGGTGCCTTTCCCGCGTCTGCATTTCTTCATGCCGGGCTTCGTGCCTCTCACTGCGCGCGGGTAATGTCTCGTCCCTCTTGTTCTTGTTCACTTAACGTTATTTCTAATCTATATTTCGTAGTGGGTATTGTAATATATGTTATAAGTACTATTCATAGGAGTACATGTCATGAATACCATTCATAGGAGTATGTCACGAATACCATGTATAAGAGCATATGTCATAAGTACCATTCATAGGAGCATATGTCATGAATACCATCTATAGTAGTATAAGTCATTAATAGCATGCATAGAAGTATATGTCTTGCATATTATGCCTAGGAGTATATGTCATGAATACCCTGCATAAGAGCATATGTCATGAATACCATCCATAGTAGTATATGTCATTAATAGCATGCATAGGAGTATATGTCAAGAATACCATCCATCGGAGTATATGTCATGAAAATCATGCATAGGAGTATATGTCATGAATATCATGTATAGGAGTATATGCTATGACTGCCATGCATGGGAGTATACGTCATTGATACCATTCATACGAGCATATGTCATGAATACCGTGCATAGGAATACCAAGCATACAAGCATATGTCATAAATCCAAAGTTCGAAAGTCTAAGCTATGAGCGCCATTCTTTGCAGTATATGCCATGCCCCCCCCCCCCCCCCCCCCGCAAGGCAGTGCTTGCCATGAGCCCCATGCACACGTGTCTCCCGCAGGTCGCAAGGCTACCGCCAGATGTCCGTCCCAGAACTGACGTCACAAATGTTCGACGCCAAGAACATGATGGCGGCGTGCGACCCAAGGCATGGCCGCTACCTGACGGTGGCCACGGTGTTCCGAGGCCGCATGTCCATGAAGGAGGTGGACGAGCAGATGCTGAGCGTCCAGAACAAGAACTCTTCGTACTTCGTGGAGTGGATCCCCAACAACGTGAAGACGGCCGTGTGCGACATCCCCCCGCGAGGCATGAAGATGGCGGCCACGTTCATCGGCAATTCGACCGCCATCCAAGACCCGTTCAAGGTAAGGACAGTATTTCTTCCGTTGTGCTTTCGTCCGCGATGCCACTTCCATCTCCATCTTCGTCCCATACGGAGCTGTTTCCTCGCCACGCTCGTCTTCATCTTCCATTACTGAGTACTAGGCAGAAACGTTTTCTCCATCTGTTTTGTTTTTCCCGGGTAACTTTGCTTCTTGGTTAGTTTTCTGTTTTAATTTCATTCGTCCAAAAACATTCCAGTCGCTGTGAGCGGGGTGGCGAGGCAGCCATTAATGCTAGTTCATTCATCCCTCCTTCAGCGCATTACTGAGCAGTTCTCCGCCATGTTCAAGCGAAAGGCCTTCTTGCACTGGTACACGGGCGAAGGCATGGACGAGATGGAGTTCACAGAGGCCGAGTCCAACGTGAACGACCTGGTATCCGAGTACCAGCAGTACCAGGAGGCCACAGTCGACGAAGACAACTATTACGACGATGAGGAGGACTATGGAGGCAGCAACGGCGGCTACAACGCCTATGACAACAGGATAGAGGAGTACGCTGAGGAGACGGGCTCCTATGGCCGGGGCGGGGGAGGGTCCGGAAGGGCCTCCGCCGCGCAGGAGGATGCGGCCGGGGAACAAGACGGGGGCTCCTATGGAGGAGACGACAGAGAAGACGACGCGGGAGGCGACGACTATGACAGACCTGCGACTAATGGGGGAGGAGAAGAGGGGGAGGACAGGGAAGGCACGGCCGAGTACGAGGAGTACGCGGAGGGATCCTACACCGAAAACTAAGCTATTTC
>NC_061832.1:18621344-18631344 GCF_019202785.1 Penaeus chinensis
CTAATAAGAGGGGTTATTAGCAGTTTCAAAAATCAGCCACGGTCTTGTTCGTAGAAACTGTGGTACGCTGCATGCACTCTTAAACAGTAAACTCCCTCCATGGGATTACGACACAGAGTCATTTACATAGAGACTGTAGGATATTGTCCATAGGGCAGCCTTTACGAGAATGCTGATTCCATTGGCAATTTGAGTAACATTAAGGGCACCCTTTTGGCACTGGCATATGAAACTGTTTCACAGTTGAACCTTAAAATTCCTGTCAACTAAGAAGTTTCCAGATTGAGATGGGTATGGCTTGTCGCAATCGCCATTCAGTTAGGTGAGTATGTCGTGCTTCCATGGTGTATCAGTTTCCAAGTAACAGAAAAAATGACAGGACACTGGGGCATAGGACAGCTTTCTCCCCAAAATCAGCCATGCTGTCTTGAACATGCCCCCTTGCAGTGGCTGCAGTCATTGCTTTACTGTGCCCCCGTTTGAAAATAGTTGCATAAACCTAGTGTTCTGTGGTTGCAAACGTATGGCCATGATCGGCATTTACTTTCTGTGGACAGATGCATCATAACTGATCTAGCTGACTTTCTCTAGGTTAAGACAATACTCATAACACTACATTGCTATTGATATTCCTGCCATACTGTACCCTGTACAAACAGAGAGCTTGCTGATGTGAAGGGACCGTAGGCATCACACACTAGAGTTTTACAGCTGGCTGTGATACCATTTCTCAATAAGCATTTGGTGATTATTATCGATGAGTACTTGTCATGTCATCAACACAATAAAGTACTACTTTCCATTTTTGGTACTACTTTAGGCACGTTTAACATACAGACTAGTAACAAATACCACAAAAAGCTATATCTACCACCGAATTTTACATGTATTTCAGAATCTGTACGTAGTATAAAGCAATGAGTTAGAATAAATAAATGTGCTATACATCTAAGGTCATAAAGCATTTTGTAACTACTCACATATACTACAACGACGTATCTATGGTAAAAGATCACTTTCTGCCTCGCGTAGGAAAGAGTTCAGATGGAGCAAACTCCGGTGGCTCTTAATGGTTGATGGTTAAAGGCAAAATAAATGTGCTAGACATCTATTGTTATATAGCACTATTAGAAGGTATAGTAAAGGGTAATGAAGGGCGGTTGAGTTAGTTGCTGTACGCTGAGTTGATGAGTTGAGTGAATAGGTTAAGGTCGGGTTAGGTAAATTGGTTAGATCAAGTGAATGCATCTGAGGAAGGAGAACAGGTTGTCAAAGCAGAAAGTGTGAGATAAAAGTCTCTTGGAGGCAGATAATGGATGGGTTATAAGAAGGAAGGATATGACGAAGGTAGTGTGTGTTGGAGAATTTGAAGGAGAAGGAGCTAAGGATAAGTCCGATATGCGAAGCTGAGCTTCGCCCGGGCTATGCCAATGAGGGAAGCCCGGCCTGTGGCGACTAATGCCGACTCGCTAACGTGTGTTAGCTGGTGCTGACTCGGCTTAGTCCTTACCCGCCGTGGTGCCCAGTCACAGCAGTAACCTCCAGGCGACAATTGCAACTTCTCGCGCCTGGGCGGGGCGCGAACCGCCGACCCCTCGGATGAGAGGCCGGCACGTTACCACTGTACTAGCCCGGAGGCTGAGAAGGAGCTAGGGGGTGACATGAGGAATGAGAGGGGGGGGGGGTTGTATTAGGAGGCGGAGGATCTGAGGAAGGGCATAGTTGTGACATAAGGGATTCACGTGTGTATCTAGGAGGGAGTGGAAGGGATAGAGGGGATGGAGGGAGGGTTAGTGTAGGTGGAGCTGGAGTTGGGGGGATGGGCTGTGTTGGGAGGGAGTAGGAGGAAGGGGTGTAGGGGGAATAGGAGTAGGAGGAGGATGGATATCGGCAGTCGCGTTGAGTGTGGAGGGAGCTGGAGTTGTGGAGCTTGAGGGTGGATGAGGGGTTTTGGTGTCAGTTTGGGAATCGAGTAGTTATTTTTTAATATCTTCAAGAGTTTTTGTAAAGAATTTGATTGGATTTTGTGGGACAAAGGTTTTCTTATGAGGGAGGGGGGAGGGGGAGACTGGTGTCTGAGGAGTAGAGGCAAAGTGGAGGTGAGTGTGTGGTAGGAGAAGAAGGGGTGGAACGTTTAGTCTGTCTGCCGCGGGTAGTGCGGGGAGGGAGTGGGGAAGGTGTGGCTGCAGTAGAGATTGGAGTGTCTGGATTTAGAATGAAAAAAGTGGGGAAGTAAGATGTGGGACGGATAGGTATAGGGGAGGGTGTAGGAACATCCAGGGAGGGAGGGGGAGGGTGTAGGAACATCTACGGAGGGAGGGGGAGGGGCATAACTACACATCTGAGTTGGGAAAGTGTGAAAAAGAGTTTTGGTGTACCGCTAACTTTGTTGGCACATCAAGTAAGTATTATTACACCAGGCTCTTTAATTTTCCAGATGGAGGGCATGTTACATCATTACATAGTCACCAGAGATATGTAAAGTTGTGGTTTTCCTGTTGTTAATTTCCACAATATCATCTTTCCATTACCGAAGGGCATGCAACGCAGCTGGAGATTTGCTTCTGTGAGATTGACTGGATTTGTCAAGTTTGTACCAAGGTGTCATACTCGATCCTATCTGGCGTGAAGTTGTACCGCTGATGCCAACATCTGGGAAATTGTGTAGGTGACAGGGCTGTGATCACAAACTATCCTTAGCTTTCCTTTCTTATCGGTTTACAAGCAAACCCTCTTCCCAGCTTTATATCTATCGACCTTTCCTACAAATGTTACAAGCTCCGAGACGATGACAATATACAACAGTGGACCAAAATCGTCGCGATCGGCTATGCGAAGTATTCTGCAAAACTACCTCCACATGTTCCAAATTTGCGCTAGTGATACCAAGCATTTCAGAGGAATTTTGCAAGTATTTTATAACAAACTGGAATATATATTTATATACCCAAAAGGACCATGGTAAAAGAGGCAGAAACCCTTCTGCTCCTGTCTGTAGTGACAATCTTCCTCGATGTAAAGGTTAAGTGTGGCTGTGAAAGCTAAGCTCAAGGGGCCCTCTTTGCTCTATTTAGATTACCAATTTGCTTTAGGCATATAACAGTCTGGGAGGTTGTTACATTCATAAATAATTATATCTGGAAATGTAAATTTCTTCGAATCTTTCCTGACGCATTTTATTCTTAACAGGGTACTGTTACTAGTGTGTGTGTGTGTGTGTGTGTGTGTGTGTGTGTGTGTGTGTGTGTGTGTGTGTGTGTGTGTGTGTGTGTGTGTGTGTGTGTGTGTGTGTGTGTGTGTATGTGTGTGTGTGTGTGTGTGTGTGTGTGTGTGTGTGTATGTGTGTGTGTGTGTGTGTGTGTGTGTGTGTGTGTGTGTGTGTGTGTGTGTGTGTGTGTGTGTGTGTGTGTGTGTGTGTGTGTGTGTGTGTGTGTGTGTGTGTGTGTGTGTGTTCCTGTAAGATTGATAACATTTAAACAAAATATGGTGCTCCAACATCTAAGGTCATCATGAGTATGGCATGTGTACAGGTATGTAGTGTACATAGAAAAGGGGGTGGCTAGTGTGTATTTTTGGAAAAAATAAAATATATATATATATAATATAATATAATATAATATAATATAATATAATATAATATAATATAATATATATATATCTATATATATATATGCATATTTGGTGCTATATTAATAGCAGCAGATGATGTGAATTCATCAAAAAAATTATAAAAAACATTTTTAAGTAAGCTATTTGAAAAAGTAAATTAAGGTTAATAAATGAATACACATTATATGATTATTCAATCTTTTTAATACCAAAGTTCAATCAAAGAACATATCTTACAAGCAATTTTGTTATTAAATTTATATATGTATTAGCGAACTCACGGGATACCCCATGATGAAAAAGGATGAAATACCCATGTACTTTGGCTAGAAAAGATTTATTTTATTTCCTATTTATGGAAGAACTTGCCTACTTTGTGACTGACTATAACACTATTTAAAGTACAACCAGAAATTCCTCTTTTGTGCATATATATAGGAATATCTATTATGGTTTCAGGCTGAGATTCACAACCTTTATTAAAATACTAAAAATGTCTAGAATAATTGTACTTGGAAAGCTAAATTTTCAGTATATGTTAAGTACATAAGAATGAAAAAAGTCCTTGTAGTGAAGTTTATCAATGAATGGTAAGTACATAAGAATGATAAAAGTACCTCATGGATTAATTTGTCTATGTGTGTTACATATATTGGATGGAAAAAGTTTTATTTTTTTTTATGAAGTTTTCATTAACATTTTTTTTTCTTAAATGCCGCGGTCACACTGCTCCTACATACCAGCTGGTCCCCTGCTAAACCGGTACCCCATCCCTCATTCTAATCCTGTGATATCTCCTGTCCAGCAATATGTACACATGGCGATCTTAGCACTCTTGAGAGAAGCAACAATAACTGGCTATACATCTGTTGGTTTTTCCTTGACACATTATTTTATTACACTTAAAAAGAGCTAAGAGGAAACAACCAACAAGATAGTGGGTTAGACATTAATTTGACAGAAAAGACTGAAAATTTCTCTTGTAGTTGTTGTGGTTTGTATTCCATAATTCCTCAATGGTCCTAATATTGTTAATGGGGGAATAAAATACTACAGAAGGGAGAGCCATGATCAAACTTTGTGGCAAATGAGTTCCATACCAGATGTTTGGATTGTGAAATAAATACTATGATGACAATTCATATTCTCAGATAAAATGAATTTGAGAAAGCATGTATAACTGTATATTTAAATACCATTTTAGTAATTAATGACATAATTGGTTATTGATATTTCATTGTTTTTGTTTGGATTTGTGGGGTCAACAAACATTGAGGAGCAAAGGACGACACAGCAGTCCTCTCCCCATCCCTCATTATGATAGGGACCAGCCACAACGGACAGCTGGTGCACGGAAAAATCACGCTATATCTCAGGGCTCCTCAATAACAAGGAGTAATGTGACCAAGGCTTAACTGGATACCTAACACCAGTGAAGGTGAATGTGATTAGTCTTACAAGGGATATTGTTATAGACCATACTGACAATATTACACAATATTCTGAAAATAATAAATAAGAAATCAAAATGATAAAAATAAAAATTTGCTTTCAAAAAACACATTTCTCTGTAGAAATCTTTAGTGAATGTCTGCAAAAATTGCAGCTAGTAGTTAAGTTCACATTAATTAGGAATGGATATAAATCACCAGACAAAACAAATAAAGAATGATATTTAAATAAAAAGAAATTGATACAATCAAAATCATTCAGAAGTCATGGGGGAAAAAATATACCTCTTTATGGGACCTCTTCCTTCCACCTGGCTTCAGGGAAAGCTTAGGTTTAATGCAATTACCAAGGCCAGAATTTCATATATGGCTGAAACAAAGTTAAAACAGATCAAGGATTTGAGACTCATAAAATAAAAATGTGCAGAATAAAGACAATATATAAATGCCAAGACCATGATAAAATGGAGGCTATACAACCCACCAAACACAAGTTGGTTTTGGGTTTGGAAAATATAACCACTTAGTTACCCTTGCACCAAAAAGATCTCAGTACCATACCTGTAACTTTATCAGCCTGGTAATGTGTTCCCCATTAGTAGTATTTAGAGGATTTCCTACATTTTTTTTTGGGGGGAGGGGGGGAAGAGAGAGAAAATTCACTGTAATTAAGCATAAAAGTATCAAATTTCAAATGTTCCATGCTTTTCAATAGCCAATTATCTGCACAAACAAACACACGCACACACACTGACACACAGAGATACAACTAACACACATATACATACACATACATATATACACACACGCACATACATGCACACGCACACAGGACCACACAAAAAGACCCACACATACAACTAATATACATATACATACACGCCCAGACATGCACACACACGAACACCCACACACGCACCCACCCACACACGCACCCACCCACACACGCACCCACCCACACACACACACATACACACATACACACATACACACATGCACACATGCACATGCACATGCACACATGCACACGCACACGCGCACACACACACGTATACACGCATAAACACACACACACATACACGCATAAACACAAGCAAGCATACATGCATACACACATGCACACGCCCATGCCCATATGCGCATGTGCACGCACGCACGCACGCACGCACGCACGCACGCACGCACGCACGCACGCACGCACGCACGCACGCACGCACGCACACACACACACACACACACACACACACACACACACACACACACACACACACACACACACACACACACACACACACATTTTACCTGAGGTAGAAAAACTTATCAGAATAGTATCTGGAGCTGAATGTTAACAAAATACAAAATATAGCCCTTTGAATATGTCAGTTTACAAAAATGAGTCATTAGTGAATGCAAATATTCACTGAAATCTCATCAACAGATTAATGTATACAATATTGCTTCTTACACATCATACATTTGTTAACAAGTCATTACAAGAATGAGGTATTTTCTTTACAACTTAACACACTTTTAACATTCTCATGGTCTTCTTTCATGATGACAATTACAGCCTTTAAGGTAGTTAAGTGGTTAAAGAAATTCATTTGGGCCCTCCCTTCAACATGCTCATGGTTACACACATTTTGCCATTAGATCATGGAACTTTATTATTTGGTGCAAGTTCTAGGAATTTGAGGAAACAAACTTGAAACTGATGAACATCTTGGCATGACAAAGCAGTCACGTCAAGACGTACCCCATTTGCGCTAGCCATACATTTTGGGGATTGGCCCATGTGTCCAGTCATAAGCTGAATGATCTATTGCAGAATGAGACATATATGTCTTGATTTATTTGGGAGCAAGAATTATAGTATTTTTTAATACTGTTAAAATATTACACATGTAATCTGCATACTCAACTTCTTCCCAACACAGCACTGATAAGAAACATAATATTTGTCCATGACATTAAGGAACTGAGGAAATGCCACAATTGATAATTATCATGCTTATTGCCTAAGAGTGTGGCTAGATTTACTCTGGCCTGGATTAAATACTGAACATTTTATCAGATTTTATGGAATTCTAGATACACAGGCAAGGTCTACAACAGAGGTTCTTAACCTGGGAGTTACACACCAGTTACTCAATGGAATTCTCTGAACAAGTGTTACTGTGTATATGAGTGTTGTATAAACAGTATTTTTTACTCAATAAAAACTTTAAAATCATTCTTTTTTAATTTCCCTTTTCTTTAAAGAAGAGTTCACTATTTTATTGAAGATGTTAATGGAAGTATGTAGCAACAAGGACAGTACTAGGAGTGGCCATAGTTGTAAAATGGTTAAGAACCTCTTAACACATTGCCAGGATGTGATTCTATCTTCCTGATTCTGTTCGCATATAAATGACTCCACAAGACTTTGGTCAGTTACTAGTCCTAATGTGTTTACCCTTTTCCTTGAGTTTTTAAAGCTATTTTTTATTAATTATATTGCTATTAGTGTTTTAATTGAATCATAATGATCATAATGTTAATAATAATAATAATAATAATAATAATAATAATAATAATAATAATAATAATAATAATAATAATAATAATAATAATAATAATAATAATAATGATAATAACAGCATTAGAAAAAAACAACATTATTACTGAAAATACAAGTAATGGGGAAACCAGACAAGGTCAAGCAAGGTCTACCAATTCCTTAGTGACAGCACTTTGGAGCCATCTATGTGTAAACAACATTCACACAGCATAACCAATGGGAACAGTACAAGTACCTGGCACTGCTCGGTTAATGATTTCTGCTGTATTTCATTACCCATTTCTAACTTGCTAGATATTATGTTGCACCTGAGATATACAGAAGGGGCACAATTATAGGGCTGAATTTTGGGCATTGGCTGACTTTAGTCTGCTTTCACCATTATAGGTATACAAGCTGATACTATGGATATACCAGAGACAGCCTTTACAGTATTCCAAGCTTTGCATCGAGTCATTGCTCCACTTAGGAAACAACAGACAAGTAATTATAACATTTTCACAAATATGGAGTCTTTATGTACTGATTGCCTTTAGATAATTTAAAGTATGTTTCATTAAATCAAATGAGATAGAATTTAAACTAGTAGTGTAATATTTAAGACCTGAGAATGTTAGCAGCATGTCATATTTTCTCCTTTTCTTCCAGTACCTTCTTATAAATTACAGAATAACACCACAAACACAAAAATATAAGCATTTATATAACAGAAGTAGCAAAAATAATAGAATGTCATTTTCAAGCTTAATATAAAATAACTTTTCTTACATATTAAACTTGCTAACTGATAGTCATCTCTCACAAAAATATAACTTATGAATATTGGTTCATACAAAAATACCCATATAAATGTACAGAGATCTTTAAATCAAAATGTACTCAAAATAGTAAATAGCAATAAATGTTTATTGAATTCAGTATGCATCATGGACTAGATTCTTGATACATGCAACAAGTTCCATTACTTGCAACTTCTCATAGCAGCCTATTCTGAGCCCCCCATTGCATGGGTATAATTTTCTAATAATTTCAAACTATCACCTATTTAATACCAAGATAGCATTTTTTTTTTTTCCTTTTTTTTTTTCTTTTGCATCTTCATATTTCTAGAGTATAGCACCTTTAATATATCAATCTCACCAACTTTTGTATAACCGCTATTTTTTGTAAGAAATATTTTTCAGTGAATCAACCTCCATAATTTGTATTCACATTCTTTTCTTTTGTATAGACTGCAAAAAGAACAGACCTCTCCTTTACCATGTGTTTAGTAATCTACTGGTATACTAAAATCATATAAACTATATTAGCTCATTTAACAACCTAACAAAACAGCTCCACATAACTTCAGTCTTTTGTGAGAGAAAAAACAATATATAAAGCATGTTTCTCTGAAAGACAAGTTTCAAAATCATATTAGATTTCAATATCAGGCCTCATTTAACTTTGAAACCATTATCTCACCTTTCAAATGAAATTGTCTTACCAAGTTTATGATTGCACACATTAGGAAGAATTATGTAACATAGCATGACTACTACATCTATGAAATATAAAGACACAGTATGATACTTAGGAGTTGTCATATGTCACTAAGAAAATAAAGAACTTGCTGTCCACTCTCATAGAACACTAACAAAAGAAAAGTGAGTTCTGCTGGCCACATTACAAGAAGCAATGGCCTCAAGAACTACTTTTTAGGTGTTTATGGGAACAGATCACTAAAGGCAAGACTCAGAGACATTAGAAATATCCTGGAAATTAGTACAAAATAATTTCATATCTTAATATCCTGAGACTTACCACGAATTGCCAGATGAGCACCAGAAAGGGATTGCTGGAGATTTTAATTAAGGAAATCCCAGTGAAAAAGCTTACTGATATTCTTGTTTGATCATGATGATACCAACCAGAAATTGTATATAATTTAAATTGACATAATGATAAAGGAGCATGAGGTCACTTTTTTTTTGAGTCTATAAACCTTAAGTAGAACACATCTAATAACTTTTAATCTAATATTAACCCATTCGCGATGAGGAAAATGCTGTGCTCATTTTTTATATTTTTCGTGAAATGTCTCTACACACAGATGGCTCTGCCTTACATGATTTCACCTTTCATTATATTGGCGGGAAAATTTAGTTTTTATTAGTGCTATGAATATTGATGGTGTTATTTTTATTATAAATATCATAATTACTATAATGTTATAAACAATAGTAATAGCAAAATAAGATGATGTAAAATATTTTTGTAAATTAAAAAAAAGAGTAAACAGGCGAGACAGGCAGTCCTCGTAATTGGCTCATTGGTGATTTAATACAAGTGTAGCCATCTATGTGTAAAAACAATTAAACAAGTAAAGTCATAGCACTGG
>NC_061832.1:18648844-18658844 GCF_019202785.1 Penaeus chinensis
TCGATTTTACAGTCATTGTGTTTCGTTCCTCGATCTCGAAAGTCTATTTTACTTGATTTTCTATGTATCTTGATTTAATTGTTATTTTATTTCATTTTCAATATTATCTAATCTTTCGAGTATTTTACACTCGTCATCTTTTACTTTTATCTTTTTGTTCGATATTTTTAGTTTCATTTTTTATCTTTTCTTCTTACACTGTTAAAACATGTGTTTTAACCTGTAGGGAAAAATCTACAAAATTATATATGAAAGATGTATAGTTCGTGACGCAGTTCATGACGTTACGAACACTATGTATACCGCCAAAAACAGCGCGAAATATACTCAGTCTGGACCAGATACCCTGTGTGACATTACCCCTGTGTAAGCTGGAACGCTGTGAAGTGGCCACGCCCCCCGAAACCGAGAGAAGTTAAGTTCTGTGGGCTGACGATTGTTTTTTTCTGAGGAACTGGACGTGATCCTTTTTTTCTCTTATTTGTTGCACATACATGGCTAAATAATCTTAATTAGTTAATCATAATTACTTTTCTTTTTATTCAATATTAACACTTGTAAGGAGTGGTTTTAACCAACATTGGTTAAAACCACTCCTTACAAGTGGTTATATTGAATAAAAAGAAAAGTAATTATGATTAACTAATTAAGAGAGGCACTTAAGCATGTATCTTTACCTTTTCTGGTGATTATAAATAAACGATAATAATTCCTAGTCTGTATAACACAATTCCTAAGACAGGGACCGCCCACAACAGCCGCCGTTCTGGTAAAGAGGCTGTGCGATATGCTTACACCATGACGGCAGGAGCGCCTGCTGGCAATCCCGCCGCCACGGTAAGCCCCGAGTGTCAGACAACCAAATGAGACAGCCGTAAAAAGCTGACACAGGCCGGGCCAAATTTAGAAGGCTCGGGCGAAGCTAGAACTTCGCAAATCATAAAGAAGAGTAGTCTGTATAGAATGAAAACCCATAGGCTGAACGTCAAGTTGATGATTATGCTCGGTCTTTTTTTTTCTTCTTTATTTGCTTGTTTGTTTGTGCCTAGATGCTTCACGCTACCACAACATAACATCTAGGCACTGTGAACCCACACTATTATATACATCAATAGGCCACAGAGCAAATTAACACCTCACAATATCATTTTCGTCATTATAATACGAAGGTGGCTTTTGCACACGAGAGGCCTTGGCGACCTCATAGAAACACCTCTCCCTTGACCTGTCTGTACTTCCTCTCTTATGTAGTCTTCCTCAGAATTCTCTGGCTGCTGTGATATTAGTAATAATAGTAATAATAATAAATACAATAACAATGATAATAACAATAATTATGGTGATAATAACATTAACAATAATAATAGTAAGAATAATAATGAGGATGATGATGATAATGATAATAATAATAATAATAATAATGAGATAATATTAATAACAATAATGATAATGATAACAATAATAACCAAACTAATCATAATAATAAGAAGAAAGGTGATGATAACAATGATAAAAAAAAATTAATAACAAAAATATTCATAGTCCATCAAATAGGAAACTGCACCTACCGTTCCCTCCGTTTCCCACAACCGTGAAATCGTGCCACTGTCCATTCTCGGTCTGACGGAGACTATATGTTTCATATGAGTCACGAGGGAACTCCAATCTTATCTCGTCTGTTTTTCCGGGCCACCAGTACCATGTGGAGGCTCTGTCAAGAGGGATTCTGAGTGCATATAATTCGTGATTCTCGCATGATGTTGCTGTTTGGATAGAAGGATAATATGAGATAATATATATATATATTATAATGATAATGATAATAACTGTGCCCTTTTGAGCGAAATATTTCCTGTATGAGCGGAAACACCATATTTGTTTCTCTGTCTCGCTATTTTTTACCCAAAGAATTTTATTCGTAATGCAGAATTTGTGTTTTAACAAATATGTTTATTTGCAGAACATTTATCAGTCTTGTTTATTTATCTATCTATTTAACTGTTTCTCCATTCTTAAATTACTTTTAAATTTCAATAAGGAGGACATAAGATAGACTAACCTGACACTGACGAAATATTTCTGCATTTTTCGATGGTCTTCTCAGGACAGTCTGTTGGAAGTTTGTTTCTTTATCAGATATTAACTTACATGCAAAAGTGCTCCACAGGCATTTTATTTATAGATGTATTTAGATAATCTTGTACTCTTGGGATTTAAATCATCCAGAAAAAATAAAAAAGACGAGAAAAAGAAAGGAAGTTCAGGTGAAAAAATATGAATTATTGTTAGGCAGTATTATATTGTTGTTACTGATACTATGACTATTTACGTACTGGATGATTTAAAGGCATTATTAGCGGCACTAGAGCATATTCTTAGGTGGATTCCGAGTAATTGTGGAATGTGGGTTATGGGTTATGAATTTAAGATTTCAGTAATGAAGGATGTTTTTCAAATACTTGAACTTTATATATTATGTGTGGTTCCACGTTCTGTGCACTTGATTTTTCTTTTATTCTGAAAGGGGCAAATGAGACATTTTGTGAAGATGTGTTTTCTTTAGTATAAGCTCTAACCTTTCCTTTTATCGTGCAATGACTTTTTGACAAATTATCTGTTTACTTAGGTTCTCTTCGCCTGATTTTTTTTTTTTTTTTTTTTTTTTTGTTAAGGGAGATATTTTTTTTATGTATTTCCACTAGGATTAGTTCTCCCTACACCTTCCACTTTACCGTGTTATGTCAAGGACTTACCACAGGGAGTTGCGGGGCAGTTTACAGCCCAGAACGCCGGCCGGTTTGCATGCAGATACACGTAGTCCTGAGAACCGCAAATTTTGTTTGGTAAAATGGTAGGTGCAGTTACACAGCTTTCTCCCGGTTTATCTAAAAGAAGAATGGGAGTTGAACAAGAAATAGAGCATGAATAGTGTATATGTGAGGGTTCAAAAGACTTATTGTAGTAATAGAGTGCTCAAGTTACAAGTTATTTTCTTTTTATTATTTACAAATGTTTTACTGCAAAACAGATTAATTGCAAACACACACACATCGACATTGACATCAACTCCATACCTCCACTGGTAAAAGTGATCTCATGCCACGTATGTATCTTCTCAGAACCTCGAATGAAGAAGAAGCTGGAAAATGTCGACACTTCCAGCCACAGATCGACTTCCTCTGGAGGCCAGAAGTACAACGGGGCTAAGCCATGGAGGAGGGAACGAGACAGCCCGTGGAGGCGGAGGACGCTGCAGCCTGGCGGGGGAGTAGTCCCTGTTTGTTCATTCTTTTCATTTGTTTTTATGTTATCTTGATTATGATGGTAGCGAGTTAATGATTAAATAATGAGAATGATATTAACAGAAACAGTATCAATGAAATTGGCAAGGGCAGGAATAATAATAATAATAACAAAATTAATAATGCTGATGAAATATTGATAATAATGACTAGTGAGACCTATGGAAATTCCAGGGAACAAAGAAAAGAGACATTGCACTCTCCCTCCTGCACCCTCCTCCTACTACATTTCGCCTCCTTCTCTCCTTTTCTTCCCCGCTCTGCCATCCCCTCTCACTGCCAAATCTTCCTTAAATTCACTCCTTCCTTTCCACTTTAAGCCCTACATCTGCCTCTTTCTACTTCCCCCCTCCCCCCCACTTCGTTCGCTCCCCTATCCCTCTCCTCGTCCCCTTTTCCTATTTAAGTCCCCTCTGTTTGCCTTTCACCATCTCCCTTTTCTCTTTAAGCTCCCTTTTTCTCCATTTCCCTGCCCCTCCCCTTTTTCTTCTCCCCTTTCCCCTCCTTCCTCCCTACCTAACCTCGCCCCTCGGACGGTCGTGTAAATAAGAAATGTGCATAAACTAACGGTCTAACTACTTCAGTGCAGTGTACTTGCCTCGAACAAGAATAATAATACTTGTAATGATAATAAAAAAAGATAATGTTATATAATGAATGACACTAATGATGGTAATAATGATAGTAGACTTAGAATAGGTTCTCAAAAACATGTATTATGATGTGTGTATGATTATGTAATATCTACGTTGTCAATTATCACCCCACTTTACACCAAAACAGATTGGCATCAGATCTCATCTAACATTGAAATAAAAAGACTTCAAATCTGCAGTTACGTGAAATATCAGGCGTAATATGATGGACAGACGGACGGATGGACGGAAAGATAAACAAAAGGAAAGTTTGATCATTTCATTAAGTCTGATAATTGTCATGATTCTTAAACACCGGAAATGTAAAACAATGCCAACTCATTTAACGCTTATTTTAGTTATGCCACATTTATATGGATGTATTTTCCAGCAATAAATTTATCATTCAAAACTTACCTTCAACGCAGTCGCGGGCGGCCACGATTATATCTGAAAAAAATATTGGTTACGAAAAGTTCATGTATGATATATGTGATATATATAGATGATTTATTAGCTATTATTATAAACGGTACACGCAATGTTATATACAGAGCATTATATTCATGCTGTTATACATACAGCTATATAATCACAAAGAAAATGCATTGCGTGTGAATTTAATACACATACACACGGCTACAAACACACTGATTCATGCACTAACACATGTACGCAGGCACGCACGCAGGCACGCACGCACACACTCACACACACACACAGACACACACACACACACACACACACACACATACACACACACACACACACACACACACATACACACACACACACACACATACATATGTGTGTGTCTATAAATATATATATATACATATATATGTATACATATAAATATATATATATATATATATATATATATATATATATACACACACACGCACACTTATATGTATATATGTGTGTGTGTGTATATATATATATATATATATATATATATATATATATGTGTGTGTGTGTGTGTGTGTGTGTGTGTGTGTGTGTGTGAATAAATAAATAAATAAATATATATATATATATATATATATATATGTGTGTGTGTGTGTGTGTGTGTGTGTGTGTGTGTAAATATATATGTGTGTGTGTGCCACACACACACACACATATACACATATGTATGTGTGTGTGTGAATGTGTGTGTGTGTAAATATATATATATATATATATATATATATATATATTTATATGTATATATATGTATATATATGTATATATATATTATATATATGTATGTATATATATGTATATATATATATATATATATATATATGTGTGTGTGCTTGTGTGTGTGTGTGTGTGTGTGTGTGTGTGTGTGTGTGTGCTTTTCTGATATGAAATAACAGAACAAAAAATA
The DNA here is from genome assembly GCF_019202785.1 of Penaeus chinensis. Classification (NCBI taxonomy): domain Eukaryota; kingdom Metazoa; phylum Arthropoda; class Malacostraca; order Decapoda; family Penaeidae; genus Penaeus; species Penaeus chinensis. The sequence goes on from NC_061832.1 coordinate 18,654,157, forward strand.
CTTCACGTGCTTTGTACCACACCACCAATCAGTAGAGCAAAGAGGAGAATTTTCCCCATTACAAAGAGCTTTCAAAAGCTTGTCGCTAAACTGGAGGACAAAACGAGACTGGATTTCCTGCAGCTTTCAGTGATTACCAGCCTGACAAATGTATCTACATTTTCGCTTTATTCATTATCTCTTGCATTTCCTTTTTATCAAAGTTCAAGCTACATCCTTCGAGCAATAACATAAAACGCAGTTACTGTCCTTCTTTGTGAGTATGTATACATACACACAAACGCATACACACACACATACACACATATAGCCACACACACAGACACACACACAAACATATGTGTATATATATATATATATATATATATATGTATATATATGTATATATGTGTGTGTATATTTATGTATATATATATATATATATATATATATATGTATATATATACATATATGTATGTATGTATATATATATATATCCATATGAGTGTGTGTGTATATATGTATATATGTATGTATGTATGTATGTATGCATGTATGTATGTATATATGTATATATATATATATATATATAGACAGATAGACAGATAAAGATATGTTGATAAAAAGATAGCTTTGATAGCTAAATTATTTGATTCATCTCAGCCTTATTGTCTAAAATTTGTAATTTGCCCTTGAAGAAAAATGTTTGACCTGATGTGACCTTAAGAACTGTTTGAGGATTTTTATAAGGTTTATAAACGCTATGGCTTATAAGTTATGCAAACAATCACTTGCAGGAACCTTTATATTCAAATGACAGCATTTCATCCTGGAGGAAAAAAATTAATCCACAGGAAGCATGGGAATGTTATTTGTTTCTAAAAATAGAAAAAAAATGGAGAAATGGTTTCAATAAATCGTATCAGGAAAGGAGAGATAATGGGCGTACCAACTCCAGGGTAAGCCAGGAAACTCGATGCAATGTACATCTTTAAAACAAAACATCAAAATTGTGGCGTAAAGGCCACTGTAAGAATGATGTTAAGAAAGCTTACGGATGCAGAATTCTATGCACGGTGCCCATATATAGTATTCTGAAAAGCAAAATGTTAGCTTAGTTGTAAGAGTATCAGCATGGAGAAAAAGTAACTGTATTTTTTCAGTTTAAACTACATCCATAAAAAAAATGCAATTCATAAAATATTCTACTGTTTTTGACCAATGATCTTCAACTGGTACATGGGCAGATCGCATTGTTACAGTTTTCGGATGAGTCTCTGTCACGGATTCTGGATGATGGGCGGCAGTTTGTGAGACGGCAATCAGTTGAAACAAGATCTTCCCGATTGCGAGAAGAAACAGTTCAATTTCCAACAAAGATTATGGTTCGTTCTGCATTCTCGCATAAAGTTACCGGGCGACTATACATCGCTACAGGGAGCCATAAATCAAATGCAGTACCACGACTAGTACCTCAGCTGACGGAATGGCTTCCACAAAAGGACTGTATATTTAGTCAGTCCTGTATGTATATATGTATATGTGTGTATATATATATATTCATATATCTATATATTAACCTATTTATTACATCTACACCTTCTTCTGTTCACTTCCTAAGATGTGGGAGACTGTATATTTAGTCAGTCCTGTGTATATATATATATGTATATATATATATATATATTCATCTATATATCTATTAACCTATCTATTACATCTACACCTTCTTCTGTTCACTTCCTAAGATGTGGGACATGTGTTGAAATTTATTTATTGGTTGATTTTCTTCATCCTCCACAGTCTTCTTCATCTTGAACCTCCTCGTCCCTTATTACTACTCTTCGTCCTTATTGTCCATCTCCCCGCATTTCTACTTCACATAACACCGCTCCCTTTTCTTCCCGTCATCGCCCTTCAACTACCTCCACCTCTGCAAAGCTTCTGAGGACTCCTTTTAGCCCAGCTAAGTGGGGTCGTTTTTGGTGATACCTTCTACAGCCCTTCCTCTTCCAACAATGTCTCCAAAAACAAGTAGGCAGTTTCCTTCCTCAGCTGTTCCGATCGGTCACGCCTTGTCACAGTTACATCTGAGTCCCAAACTCGTACATTATCTACCTTGAATGACCTCAGTGGCCTACTTATTCCTGCCCAACTTCATCCTCCACCCCCCTTCATATTTGTACCGGAAATGTTTCCATCTTCCCAACTGATTTCCCTGTCGACGACAAGGGTTGGTAGACTAATGCCTGCCTTGCTGACTATGATGCAGTAGCAGTGCAGTGCTTAAGTATTCCACCGTACATTCTCCATGAATATTGCCAAGCACATCTTCCGTAGACATGACCTCCCCCAAAATGTTTATATTGGCGGAGTGTCCTGCCCTATCCGATCATATCCTAACCCGTCACTGTCACCCTTCTAAGCACTGTCGTCCACAGCCCGCTGCCCTCTCTGTGCCCAACCTGGCCATGATCGTTCAAACTGCCCTGCACAATCACGCACGTGTGCCAATTGTGGTGGTTTCTATAAAGTATTTGATGTGGGTTGTCATACCTACAAGTACGAATCTGAAGTAGTAGTCCTTAAACCCAAACTTGGCCTCACTTTATGCGAAGCCTGACAGAAAGCACGTCAACGAGATTTTTCCCTTGCTCCCTACTCCCATACTGCCCTACGCTCTCCATTCTCCAATCTATCTATTCCCATTTCCTCTACACTCAAAGTAACTGTCGACTTTTACTTTCCTCCTACTTTATTCCCCCTACACCCCTTCCACCCACTCTCTCCCAACACACCCCTTCTTCCCCCTGCTTCATCTGCACCCCCCCCCCCCCCCCCGTTTCCTCCCCTGTTATCCCTTCCGCTCCCTCATGGATACACATGCAACTCTGTTTGCATGTGTATCCATGTTTGTCATAATAGCCTTCCTTGAATCCCCACCCCCTCCTCCTGACATTTCTCTTGAAACTGTTCTTTGATCTAATAGCCCTTTCCCCCTGTTACTAATCCCTGCCTTACCCCATGGGCATCCCTGCAGAATCCCACTTTTTCCTTTGGCAACATGTCCTTCCTCAGATACATGCATATCCTCCACCCTTTTGCTAATCCACTACCTTATCCCATTTACTCACCGTCTCTACCCTCACCCTTCTTAACCCGTTTCATGATCATGCTATGCTAACCTTCTGTATGATTTTTTAACGTGTATCACATTTAATCATCAACTCAACCACCTCTCTACCTTTTTCGCTACTAAACATTTCTATTGTGCTCTATGACCTTTGATTCTGGCACATTCTGTTTGCTTTGTAACCATTAACCATTAGTGTTCAGTTCAGTCATGATTTAATCCATCCAGCATATAAGCCTACATTTCTCGTAATTCAGACGCAACTTTTAGAGTGAATAAGTGTTGTAAGATTTTTGGAAGAAATATCTGACAGTCGCCCAACAAGACAAATTGCGGGAAAACATTACATAGCTGAACTTTTCGTCACATTTAATCGGTAGCTATAAAACAACAAACCATTGACATAAGTTTAAAGCGCGACAGTTATTTTCTGTGTTCTAACAAATATACATTTGTTTACCTTTGTCCTCCACGTGTCATGTCCAGGTGAAACGCTAGCATAATAGTATACTTACACATCTGTGAGAGCACTGATTTATAAAAAAAAAAAGTCATCTTTTTTCATTCAGGAATAAAATGCATACCATGCATAAACGCAACCGTATTCAATACATACATCTCCTTTTGTAAATAAGGCATGCGGACGTAAGGGTAATATAAATTTATCCATTCACTCTCTTGGTCACACACTTGTCATTCACTTACAAGGCTTAAGTGTAGAATAAATATTTCCTCAGTTTTGTTTAGCCGATCTTATTCCAGGCATTACAACCCGAGGAACTATTTCAATTTTGTGAATCGGTAACAAGGTATATAAATATTATACTAGAATGCATATTAAACCTGATAAAATCACAGCTTGAGATGTTAAGGGTGGCTGGATAGGGCCTATGTACCAGGGAACTGCCTGTCCACGACTTATGGTGAAAAAAGCAATACGTCTTCAAGAGTCCTACATCTAAGTATGATATTATTAAAGATTCACAGAAAAACGAAGAAAAATGCACAGTAAATTATTTGATTTTTCAATTATATTTAAAGAAAAATCTATTAGTATAATAACATCCACTTGTCTTGAACTCTAAGTCTTCCAAGATAAAACTAAAATAAGCCTACAAGTTATAAAAAATAGTGTAACGTAAAGGTGTATCAGACAAACAAGTAATTGTACAAAGAGTAAATGGTAAAAGAGGAAATCACCCAAAAAAAAAAAAAAAAAAAAAAAAAAATGAGTGGGACAGTTAAAACAACGAAAAATGACGTCAAGCAGCAGACGGCCTCGCTGCATGCGCTCAGGGAAGACCTAAAATGCCCAGGGTCCAGACTATCCGTCTGTTTGGATCGAGTGAAGGTTCGTGGTGACACTCTGGTGCCAGGGCAGCTTATACGCCGAATGAACTGCGACAAGGTTCCATTACCAAGTAGGAAATATAATGATAGAACAATAAAATCAAATAAATAAATTATTTGAAAAGAAAATAGTTATAAAACAAGTTTTTAGAAAAGAAAATGGTTATAAAACAAATGTTTGAAAAGAATATAGTTATAAATCACACCTATTTGAAAATAAAATGGT
>NC_061832.1:18663844-18668844 GCF_019202785.1 Penaeus chinensis
AAGTAAATTGTCATTAAAGATACCTTTCATCCCATATTCAATATAATAGATATTAAGAAAGATACAGAGCTAGACTTACAAAAAAGCTGAATCTTTTGTTATAAATCTTGCTACCAGGGTCTGCTCCAAACAAGGGGCATGGGTGTCGGTTATGAGATTAGCACAAAGGTTCCCTAGGAATAGTAAATCCCCGCTAACTGAGGGAAACACCCCCCCCCCCCCCCCATCTGTGCCTGTAACATAAAAGTGTTATGAGGTGTGATTAAGTTGGGTTATGTTGACTGGGTCATGTTAGGAAAAGCACTGGGGCAGCTGGAAATGTAGAGCCTAATTTATTTTTGGGTAAAATTTTACGGAATGGATGCACAACCTAGAGCAAATTGCAGATGATAATCTTAGAGGACCAAAAGTTTGTCGTTGGTACAAGAAGTAATCTGCAGACACTAACAGTAACTCCAGAAATAAAGGAAAAAGATGACAGGTAGTGCCCCTCACAGCATAAGTCCACTTTGTGCTCCTGAGCTTCAGATCTATTTTGCTGTGTATACCAAGCTTTTGATATTTAGAAATAGTTAGCATATAAAAATTCATAGAAAAACATAGTTTAGCCCAAATCAGAATGATAAACTCAACATTTATCTCTATTTCTACATAGTTATTGGGTAAGACACAGGCACTACTAGCTTTGAAAGTAGGAATTTTTCTAATTATTATGTGGGATGATTTCCATTTAAATTCATTCAAAATTTGCTTTGATCTGTGAATTGATCCATGTGAAGTCATGACTTCAACTTTTATATTAGTATTACACTAATTATAATTTGACAAGATAGAACTAGAATTGATTATTTGCTGGGTGTGGTTTGTAGGCCAATGGTGCATGCATATGATTGCATTGACTTTTAATGGTAGTAGACATGCCAGTAGTAGTGTATTAATTCATATACATATAGATAGACAAAGTTTACTTTTGATGTATCTTTTTTAAATTGTTACCCTCATTTTTACTTTATATATTTCATAGCCTTGCTTACTATCAAGACTAACGCTTGATAAAATTTGACATTTTCAATGGAAAATTTATTGTATGATATTGCCACAGTTTTAATTTCCACTGTCCGTTACATTTATGAGTATATTTTCTAAAAAACTGAAGGTTTTAAAAAAGTACTGAATTTATTATATATTACAGTACAAATTCATCCATTTATTGGCAGTAGGTATATGAAACAATATCTGACCATATTTATATATGAACTAATACTCAAGTAATATAGTGTACAAGTGTACCAGTCCCGAAATTTTTTACACAAGGTCTAGGAACAAGCTTTTTGTAGTGTGTAAATTGATTAATATTTGTGTTGGTTGAACTATTTTTGCACATTGTGGTATTAGCAATAATATAGTATTTTGTGAGCCCAGTGTCCATGGCTGAGCACTTTTGACTTATAATAGCAATTCTAAACTACATAGAAGTGTATAGCAACAAACCTTTAGAGAATGCAGTCACACGTTTTCAAGGTGAAGTTCAAATCGCAACATCTTCTAGCACCTGTGTAAAGACCCCAACTTGATTAGCTGCCAGGTGGACATGCTAGTATGCTTTGGAATTCATTTATGTGAATTTTTAGTGTAGGTGATTTTTTCTTGTTTATTGAATCCAGAGAAAATATTAATGATTAAGTTTTGAGTGTCTTTATTATTATTACTATTACTATTACTACTATTATTATTATTATTGTTATTATTATTATTATTATTATTATTATTATTATTATTATTATTATTATTACTATCATTGTTATTATTTTTTCACTATTACTATTATTTATTACTACTATTAATTATTATTAATTAATTATTAAAGGGCACAATTACTTTTATCCCAGTGCTTCTTGAAATCAGTATTAAACATATTGCACTGTCATGGACAGAGGCAAGCCACAGCTCCAAATTGATATTCATGCTACTGTTAGAAGGAAATCTAACTTTTGACATTTCTCATCAGTACTAAGATATATTTTATATATTATATTGAATATCTTCTTCAATATGTGATGAAGCAATTAAATGATGTGTATTCTCTAATAAGCACTCCATTAAACTAATGTTTTAACTGAATACCAGAACTGTTATAAGTATTTGTATAATATGTATATGTATGTATGTGTGTGTGTGTGTATATATATATATATATATATATATATATATATATATATATATATATATATATATAATATACATACATACATACATACATACATAATATATATAATATATAACATGCAGACGTGTGTCTTTATTATTATTTTTTTTTTTTATTACTATTGCTAGTACTATGGTTGTTGTTGTTGTTACTATGACTTATTACTACTAATGATTATTATTATTGTAACTACTACTTAATACTACTATTAATTATTAATTATTAAAGGGCAAAATTATTTTTATCTCAAAGCTCCTTGAAATCCGTATTAAGCATATTGCACTGTCATGGACAGAGGCAAGTCACAGCTCCAACTTGCTATTCATGCTACTGTTAGTACTCATCAGTACTAAGATAGATATATTTTATATATCATATAGAATACCTTCACTATGTGATTGAAGCCATTAAATGATGTGTTCCTAATGATGTGTATGTATGTATGTATGTAAGTGTACATGTGTGTATGTATATATGTATGTGTACATGTGTGTATGTATATATGTATGTGTACATGTGTGTATGTATATATGTATGTGTACATGTGTGTATGTATATATGTATGTGTACTTGTGTGTATGTATATATGTATGTGTACATGTGTGTATGTATGTATGTATGTGTACATGTGTGTATGTATGTATGTATGTGTACATGTGTGTATGTATATATGTATATGTATATGTGTGTATGTATGTATGTATATGTATATGTGTGTATGTATGTATGTATGTATATGTATATGTGTGTATGTATGTGTACATGTGTGTGTACGTATGTATGTATGTGTACATGTGTGTGTACGTATGTATGTATTTGTACATGTGTGTACGTATGTATGTATTTGTACATGTGTGTGTACGTATGTATGTATTTGTACATGTGTGTGTACGTATGTATGTATTTGTACATGTGTGTGTACGTATGTATGTATTTGTACATGTGTGTATGTATGTATGTATGTGTACATGTGTATGTATGTATGTATGTATGTGTACATGTGTATGTATGTATGTATGTATGTGTACATGTATGTATGTATGTATGTGTACATGTATGTATGTATGTATGTGTACATGTATGTATGTATGTATGTGTACATGTATGTATGTATGTATGTGTACATGTATGTATGTATGTATGTGTACATGTATGTATGTATGTATGTGTACATGTGTGTATGTATGTATGTATGTATGTGTACATGTGTGTATGTATGTATGTATGTATGTGTACATGTGTGTATGTATGTATGTATGTATGTGTACATGTGTGTATGTATGTATGTATGTATGTGTACATGTGTGTATGTATGTATGTATGTATGTGTACATGTGTGTATGTATGTATGTATGTATGTGTACATGTGTGTATGTATGTATGTATGTATGTGTACATGTGTGTATGTATGTATGTATGTATGTGTACATGTGTGTATGTATGTATGTATGTATGTGTACATGTGTGTATGTATGTATGTATGTATGTGTACATGTGTGTATGTATGTATGTATGTATGTATGTATGTGTACATGTGTGTATGTATGTATGTATGTATGTATGTATGTGTACATGTGTGTATGTATGTATGTATGTATGTATGTATGTGTACATGTGTGTATGTATGTATGTGTACATGTGTGTATGTATGTATGTATGTATGTGTACATGTGTGTATGTATGTATGTATGTGTATGTATGTATGTGTGTGTGTGTGTACATGTGTGTATGTATGTATGTGTGTGTGTGTACATGTGTGTATGTATGTATGTATGTGTACATGTGTGTATGTATGTATGTATGTGTACATGTGTGTATGTATGTATGTGTACATGTGTGTGTACATGTATGTGTATGTGTACATGTATGTACATGTGTACATGTGTGTGTGTGTGTGTGTAAATGTGTGTGTGTGTGTGTGTGTGTGTGTGTAAATGTGTGTGTGTGTGTGTGTGTGTAAATGTGTGTGTGTGTGTGTGTGTGTGTAAATGTGTGTGTGTGTGTGTGTAAATGTGTGTGTGTGTGTGTGTGTGTGTGTGTGTAAATGTGTGTGTGTGTGTGTGTGTGTGTAAATGTGTGTGTGTGTGTGTAAATGTGTGTGTGTGTGTGTAAATGTGTGTGTGTGTGTGTAAATGTGTGTGTGTGTGTGTAAATGTGTGTGTGTAAATGTGTGTGTGTGTGTAAATGTGTGTGTGTGTAAATGTGTGTGTGTGTGTGTGTAAATGTGTGTGTAAATGTGTGTGTGTGTGTGTGTAAATGTGTGTGTGTGTGTGTGTGTGTGTGTGTGTGTAAATGTGTGTGTGTAAATGTGTGTGTGTGTGTGTGTGTGTAAATGTGTGTGTGTGTAAATGTGTGTGTGTGTAAATGTCTGTGTGTGTGTGTAAATGTCTGTGTGTGTGTAATGTGTGTAAATGTGTGTGTGTGTGTGTGTGTAAATGTGTGTGTGTGTGTGTGTGTGTAAATGTGTGTGTGTGTGTGTGTGTGTAAATGTGTGTGTGTGTGTGTGTGTGTAAATGTGTGTGTGTGTGTGAATGTGTGTAAATGTGTGTGTGTGTGTGTGTGTGTGTGTAAATGTGTGTGTGTGTGTGTGTGTGTGTGTAAATGTGTGTGTGTGTGTGTGTAAATGTGTGTGTGTGTGTGTAAATGTGTGTGTGTGTGTGTAAATGTGAGTGTGTGTGTGTAAATGTGTGTGTGTGTAAATGTGTGTGTGTGTACGTGTGTGTGTGTGTACATGTGTGTGTGTGTGTGTGTGTGTGTGTACAGGTGTGTGTGTGTGTGTACATGTGTGTGTGTG
>NC_061832.1:18676344-18686344 GCF_019202785.1 Penaeus chinensis
TAGTAGTTAATAATGATTATTATGATTTGCTATTATTGTTTAACATATAATAAGTAATTTATTAAATATTGTATCCATTAAGTTTCTGAATCATTTATCGGTCTATTGGGTGAGTAATTAATACATTTACACTCATGGTGCAAGAATTTCAACTCTCTCCATATGTGGTTTCACACTTCCCATGTTAAATAGATGAACATTAAAAAGTAACAACAGAAAGAATAACAAACGCGTAATGTACTACAGATGCATACTAATACAAGCATACTAATAAAAAAACTACGATATAAGTACATGTGAATATAGATAAGACCTAAGTGTATTTGTACGCTGATACATATGTACGTATATTTGTGTGCGTGCGTGCGTGCGTGCGTGCGTGTGTGTGTGTGTGTGTGTGTGTGTGTGTGTGTGTGTGTGTGTGTGTGTGTGTGTGTGTGTGTGTGCACGGGAGTGTGTGTGTGTGTGCACGGGAGTGTGTGTGTGTGTGTGCACGGGAGTGTGTGTGTGTGTGTGTGTGCACGGGAGTGTGTGTGTGTGTGTGCACGGGAGTGTGTGTGTGTGTGTGTGCACGGGAGTGTGTGCGTGTGTGTGCACGGGAGTGTGTGTGTGTGTGTGCGCGCGCGTGTGCGTGTGCGTGCGTGCATTTGTGTGCGTGTTACAATGGTTCTACTTACATACAAGTATACATATTGTCATATAAACATGCAACAGTATATATGTACTTTATATGTATTTCTATATGTATATTTGTTTATATGTAAAAGCATACATGTATATATACAACTTCCAAGTAACTTTAAAATATACCTGTTGAAATAACCATAATGAACTTGTGTTGCCAGGTTCTTACAAGATTACAAAGTCCAAGATTTAGTGTGATAAAGATAGATTGTTCAGAGAGGGTCTAGGTAAAGGGAAGATAAGATAATAGGTAATTTGTTCTGTATTTTATTATTTTTGCTCCTAGCAGAAATAACAAAATACTGTTACCCAATTATATGTGTACTTTTTACATACCTTGCTGACATTAATGATGCATACTGTGGATAGAAAAACAAACAAAAAAACTGTTTGAGTATGGTTGTGGCTTTGGCATGTGACTATTTAATCAGTAGGGCCAATTGTTCATGTGTGTTATCTCTGGGTCTATCATTTATCTTTGGCTAGTCTTTCAGTCAAGTCACTGTCACCATCGACATCAAATCAAGTGCTTTGCATATCAGAAGTGTTAGGAGACCTGGGGGGAAAAGCTGACAAAATGGCCAAGGATAACGTAAAGGGCAAGAAGCAGGGAGATGTTGAAATGTCACTACCAGATGCAATTATCTGGGCTGCAAAGGATATTGTGAATGATCCAAGGTTGTCAAATCTCACACAGGAAAAGTACATACCTATGTGGAAGTATGGTAAGAGGAATTCTAATACTTATCCTAACTTGTCAAATTATGGACATTTTATATTATATAGATTCTTGCAGTGTTCCTTAATAATAGATTTTCAATTTGTTAATTAAGGATTTGAGGAGCAGGTGATGTGAACATACCATCAAGAAAAAAAATTGGCAGAGGGCTGGGGTGATGGGAACATGCTGTCGTGAGAATTTCAGCTGAAGGCCGAGTAGCAAGAACAACTCGCGTGGGCATTTAACCCAATGGCGACGGGTCACGGCTATCGCCGTCATAACAATACGCCCGATTTGAGGCGTGTGGCTGTCCGCAGCGGCGCCGCGCCAAAACACCCCGAGGCATAATTCGGCTTGATGTACCAAATTCACGCGCTCAGAGTCGGCGCGCTGCCGCCGTTCGCCAGAGCGTAGTTTTTTTTAATTTTCTATACCCGACGCCATTGGGTTAAGAACATAAATGAGAATGTGTGGACTACACTATCTGTGAGTCATGACTAGAAAAGTGCTGACTCCAGGAAGGATGCTATTTCTGTATTCAGTATCCATTTCTTGCCCACCGTGACCAGCAATGTGGATTGTATTACAGAAAACTAATTATTACAAAAAAGAAAAAAAAAATGCACAAATAACAATGTTATTTAGTGTTATTATTGACCTGAGTTGTGGACTATCTAGAGAGACAGTATGGAGTCAGTGCAAGGAAAAAGGTGTATTATCTGGATACAGCATATCAAATGAAATGTAGCCTTTGGAAAGAAGGGGGGGGGGGGGGGACTTTAAATATTTATCCAGAAAAAGATCTTAACTTGTCAAGACTCTTTGTCTCCCCCCTCCCCCCCCCTTCCAATGTCTGTTGTTGTCAGTGTTTCTGTTTGCCAGTATTATAATTATTTTGGAAATTTATTTATATTTTTCTTCTTCAGGTGCCCTTGCTATAACCAGTGTGTATCTGGTCTTCGGATGGGGTGCTCAGTTGATCTGCAATGTCATTGGATTTGTGTACCCTGCATACTGCAGTATCAAAGTACAAACTCTTATTTTTGACTTCTTATTTTGATTAATTTGAATGTCACATGAATGTGTATAACAGGAATTAATTGCAACACCTTATGTTTCTTTTGTATATCAAATGAATTTACTGCATCACTTAATGTATCTCTCCAATAGGCCCTCGAATCTGTGAGGAAAGAAGATGACACACGCTGGCTGACTTACTGGGTCGTCTTTGCCCTGTTCTCTGTGTGTGAATTCTTCTCGGATCTGCTCCTTTCATGGTTCCCATTCTACTGGCTGGCTAAGGTAAGTGTTCCTGGATAATAGAAGACTTAACAATGAAAAGCATTCCATTCATTCAGCGGTTGCTGTAGGCAAAATGTACAGAAATAAAAGTCATCATATTAGGTATTAATTAATGGTAAAATTTAGCCTTCGAGGTGTTCCAGAAGTGAATTCTTCATTAAAATGCAACTGCCTTTTAGCAGCATATTGTAGATTATACCAAATCCAAGTTTGCTTTAAAACAATCAATTATCTCCTTAGAAGGGGAGGTGGGGATGTTGAAAGTTAACGTGAGAAGTTAGCTAAGATAATTGTTAAAGAAATTGAACATGAGTAGTAAACATCCATGTAGAGTTTGTCCCTGAATGTTACAAAAGACATTAAATGCTACTGCATTTTTTATTTATTTATTTTTTTTTTCCCAGTGCTTGTTCCTGGTATGGTGCTTCATGCCAGTCTCCTGGAATGGCTCGGAATTCATCTACAACCGTGTCATCAAACCTGCATTCATGAAGCATCAGAAGGAGATTGATACAGCCATGTCCAAGGTGACCGACAAGATCAACGAGCTGGCTGACTCTGCCACACAAGTTGCTGCTGATGCCATCAAGAAGGATTAAGGTGATTTTAGTTCGGTGTTCTCTGGGTTTTACATTTATACAACCAATAAAATATTAAGTACTTTGATTAGAGTTCATTCTGGCATTAGTATAAAGGGTATGAACAAAAGTCGACTGTGCAAGATAAGTACAGTCATGGATAAAAGGCTTTGACACCTTCCTAACCTAGATAATAATAGTCATATTATTTGGATGTTTGAGATATAATTCAAAGCCTGTGTGATTATGTTTTACCATGACTGTACTTAGTGCACTACTTAATTTTACATCTTCAGAGCTGAACTATTATGATGTGATACCAGTGTTAGTTATATTTCTTGCATGCTGGGATTTTTCAGTATTCTTTTGAGTTTTTCTGAAAAGACTCGCCAATAATAATGGATCTTTTTGAATCTTTCTCCTTTGCACGATAAGTAAAATACTCAAGAGTATGTAATAGATGTATAAATTTGAATATAAAATAGCCTTTCCTTTACAGGAGAAACTAGGTGTGTTGCTTGCGGAAGATTAAATGGTTGAACATATTCTTGCCATCTATATGCTGAAGTTACAGAAGAGAATGTGAATAATTAGCTGGTTCTATTGAGACTGATGTACATATTTTTTTTGTTAGCTTATGAGCTTTTTCACAGATGCACATCTTTTTCATGAAAGATTTTCAGACAGTAGTCTAGTCAAATTTGATGCTAACACTCGAGTATTACTATCTCTTATTGGTTCGAAGGAATGGTTCCTTTTCCATTCTTTGTTTGATAGCCTAAGGACTTTTACAAAGGAAAATTATCTTTTCTTAAGGTGTATTCTCCTTTTTGAATGATATATAAAGGAAAAATATAAACATGTTGCTATATTTTCTTTGTGAGTTGGGTGGTTACTGTCTTCCCATGCACATCCCTCGTTTCTTTGCACAAGTATTCTTTAAAGACCAAAGGTTTGTTAAGGCTGTAATATGATGATGCATAACTTCAATATGTATACTTTTCATAATGGGCATTATCTTTCATTCTAGGAATAAACTTTTCCAATTTATATGACTCTTTTTGTTTTCTAACCTTTATGATTTTGGTTTAAATTCATCCACATTATTCTTTTGAATTGTTAAATCATTAGTTCAACAGTGATATCTAAATACGCTACACATGCATGTAATAATTGCAACTGAAAGGCAAAGATATACTTACTTCATAATTGTGTAGGTTTTCTAGCCAGTAAATGGGGAGAAAAAGGTTGTTTAAATTTTGAGTGAAGAACATGCAGAGGAATGTATCAAGAACTTAACTTCCCAGATTCCAAACTAAGAGAAATGCAGTAATTCACTTGTACTCAAGAAAATTTTATACAAAAAGAGAGGAATGTATGTGAAGTATTTTGACCATTGTAATTTTTTTCTTCTTCTTTTCTTGTATTTGTATTTATATTTGCTCAGGCAAGGCAGACAAAGGTTATTTTCTCATATAACTTTCAATGTAATTTCATAATTAGGGCCCAGTAATTATACTGGTTGATATTTCATGTTCAAGTTTAAGGCAAGTTTTGCAAGTCATCTAAAGATTTATAAGAAGCAAAAGCCTTTCTCATGGCCTTATCCAAGCTTAAGCTATAATTAAATGTTCCTTTGCATAGATGAAGCAGTCTATAGGTATTCAGAGGCACAGTAAGCAAAGGCGTTTTTGATTCTCTCTACATTGCTTAGATATCGCTGCTCAAACCTGCTGTAAGAAAGATAGGATATGCTTTTGTACATTTTGGAATCACACTTCAATGAAATTTATATTTAGATAATGTAAATACTCAAAAATAAATAAAGGACCACTGCATGAGCTTGTGCAGAGGACCATTTCATTATTGAATTTGTCTCGGTGTTTGAAATTGATTTAGCAGAAATTATATAAATAATTTCTGACAAATGAAATGGTTAACTGATGATCAGAAGGGGTCTATTCATATATCAATGCATGGTATGGTCTACTTTTTATATTTCATTAACAATCAAAATGCCAACTCAAGTAATGTCTTCAATTCTGGTGCTTTCACATACTTGCTGAACATACATCATTTAACCTCATCGCCATAGCTGTAGTCGTCATAACAAACCAACTCATCATGACGGATACAGCTATAGGTGTCACGACGCATTAAAATGAGTCAAGCGGGAAGTTCCACTACAGGTAGTGGACTCCTAGGCCAAAAGGCAGGATGGGTGCCAGAAGTCACCGGAATCAGTGACTTGGAGAGCTTTCTGATACTGTCATTGAGGGATTAATCACACACCCTGTGTTTTAATTAAATATTTTCAATGTGAATATTTGATTATTTATTCCTTTTCTGAAGTAAAGAAAGTCAAGCATTTTGACATATTGCTTGAAAGTATAAAATGAAATAATTTCTTGTTTCAGGTCCTACAGTCACTAATCCATTGATGCCATGGGTGCATGTGTACGTGGTATGTCCACTGTTGTTTTATTAATTAATTTTGTTTACACAAATGGCTCCTTTAGTATTTGTTCACCAAGGAGTCATTACTAGGCTATTTCATCTTCCTTATTTATCCCAGTCCTTGAAATTTTTGAAAAACTAGATTTAGTATTATTATTGTTGTTGGTAACATTATAATAATAAGAATGTTTATAATAATAATGTAATAATGTTAAGTATGATAATGATGATAGTATCAGGAATAAAAACTTTCATTCAAATTCAAGGAATGGGGTATACTGGTTAGGTAAGTTAGGGCTAGTAATCAACTGCTTGGTGATTTAGCATCTGTGAAGCCATCTATGTAAACAAAATTAGGGGGGGGGGGGATATATATATTTATATATATGTAAATTGATAATAATAAATACTACTACTGAGGATAATAAATCGTGCAAGTACCAAATGGGTAAATTGAATTAAGCAAGCTCGGATTTTATCAGATGTAAAAAATAATGGCATGATATGCATGCCATTTTATTTTATTAACCCATTGGTGTAGAAAACTAAAAAAAAAACTCTTTGAGCACGTGAGTTCGGTACATCAAGCCGAATCACTGCCTCGGAGCACATTTCGAGCGTGTTGTTATGACGCCTATAGGCGTGACCCGTCAGGAAGGGGTTAATTGTATACATATAAATGGGCCACCACAAGTACTTAGTCTTCAAGGAGTCAATTATTAGTCCTACCTTTCTCACTTGTTTATCCTTTGACTTGATCTTCTTAGATTCTTTTAATTTTCTTTAGTATTAATAAGTATTTTAATAATAATATAATCGATGTCATTAACCCAGCAATACGGATGATGTGACGCTTAAGTTATGAAAAGGATTCTATTCCTGGCTTAGGTAGTTTTACAGAAAATTTAATATTACCCCCTAAAAAAAAAAATAATAAATAAATAAATGACACTAATAACAGTATTACTTGTTGGAGTATGGAGTATGTGCAAGGAAAACGGTCTATTACCATCTAGATAAAGCATATTAAATGACAAATATAATCATTGGAAAATGGCAAAAAAAAAACTAAAATCGCTAATGTTGAAAGAGAAAATAACATTCCAAATGGGAACCAAAAGGGAAGCATAGTATTGCCACCGCACAAGCAATGCACCCATCAGAATAGCTGATAAGTAAGCCTGATGCCCATGTTTAGGCCATTGTGATAGCAGTGAAGCCTTCAGATCCTGTGGATTAATAACAGGTCAATATTAATAGCATTTGGGGGGGAGGATCCTAAAAATTTTAGCAATGGGGAAATCGGGCGAGGTCACTATCACCTACCAATTGACTCCTTAGAGTTATCTGTCAAAAACAAATAGCAAAAAACACAGTGGATCGTAACCAACAAGATAAACGGTTTTTCATGTTAAGGACATACAATTTTATAAAATATTACAAATGTTTATTAAAATAAATTCTACAGTGTTTAAATGTGATGGTTTAATTTACAAATTAATAAAGTAATAATCTACAGTGTTTAAATATGATGGTTTAATTTACGAATTAATAAAGTGATAGCCAGACATGTAATGATTCTTAGATCTTCGTATTCAAAAGAATTTGTTCTAGAACCATAAAATCTTTAATTCGTTTCAATTTCATAAAATAAAATCAATGCTTTACCTCTTCACAACATATATCACATGAGTATTCATAATGAAACAAGAGGGTGTTGCACAATATTCCTAAAGGAGACATGATTGGGAAAATACATAGAAGTCTCCCTAGACTGGACCAAGAACTCCAAACCAGTATGAATTGTCAACTAGGATCAACTTTACATCTGATCTGCCATTTGCCACTGTGAAGGCAAAACTACAATACAATTTAGGTGTCAACCCCCCCCCCCTCCCCCTTGGGGTGGAAGGTGTGTAATGGAGGAAAATGAAATCATTTCAGTTGGTATTTCCATGGGGTTAAGGCCAGGCACATTTTGGAGCAGGGCAGCTGATTCTTGTTGCAGGGTTTCCAACTGGAAATAAATAAAGAAAATGAATGATGGGAAGCTTGCTTTGCAAATTACAGGTTACTAAGAAGGGAAAAGAGTGCACTTTATACAGATAAATAATACATTAAAAAAAAAAAAAAAGAGCTTTCAACAAGCAGTAGGTTTGCTATACAAGAAATATGACTGTTAATTATTAGCTCTTGCATTCTTTGATTCTTTTGTTCTTTTTCGTCTTCTATCTCTATTCTACATTTTCTTTCTTCTTATAATGCTATTAGTAATGTAAATAACGGAATAATAATAATATTGATATTGACAACAGTTGTAAAAAGAACCTTTTCCCCATAAACTCAAGGAAAGGTAAAATCAGATGAGGTCATGAGGTCTACTAGTCGACTCCTTGGTGGCTAAGCACTTACAGAGCCATCTATGTTACGACTCACAATTTTTTTTTTTTTTTTTTATTACAGTGAACATTCTGTTTTCCTGGTGGCACTAGATTAAGTTTAGAAAAATGAGTAGGTCAGTGAGAATACTTGTATCACCGAAATTCTGAGAACCTTGACTCGTTTATTACTATTATTCTTTATTCCTTAACCCATTGTTTCCTCAACTTGTAAACTCATTCCGAGTACTCTCTGAACTCATGACAAGACATCCCCATCACACAATATTTGTCATTGTAAAAAATTTGCAATGACATGTTCCCAACATCTGCCCCTCAGCCAATTTTTTTTTCCTGTCACAAAGATCCAGTGGATAAAGAACATGCAATCTTTGGCTCTGATGTGCCACAACAGGGTGCTAACCAATCATCTTTATCTACTATCATTCAATTTGCACTCACACAAAAAAAAAAAAACTATTTCAAATCTATAAAGTATACTATACATCATAAGACCTGAAAATGTCCTTTGGGAATATTGGTACAGTTACCCCAGGATCAAAGCATGCATAAATATAGGAGGAATATGCTTAATACTATTTTTATTCTGATCATTATCAAAATGAAATGCCCTTACTTGAAAATCAATATTTTAGAATAACATATTAAACAGAAAACACTTTTAATTATTACATTCAAGTATATATTTTCAGACTTTGAATACAATAATGTATTCATATGAAATTCAGAATGGGTGCTTGGTAAAAAGACACCCTAAGCCATGTCTACCAAGTGTACCTTGGCCATGCGTAGCTAAGTACCATGTCTACCAAGTGTACCTTGTCCATGTGTAGCTAGGTAAAGTTTGGCTGACTCCCAAACTCCCACCAATGACTATGACTGCACACTTACCTCTCCTTGTGCACACTATAGAACCTCTACAGTGGCAGCAGGGAGTAATAAACATTTTTTCTGTTTGTATCATTTTGTTTAATTCATATAAATTTTTTCTTATCAGATTCTGAAAATAAACAAAGGAGTTACACATACCTTTTTCACAACCTCTTCTCTTTTGACTTCATAATATGGGTCCTTTGGTTCCAGTTCTTTGAAATTCAAGTAATCATCTGTATCCTGGAAGAGTGGGCAGTTGGGCAGAGAACTAAAAAGAAAGAAAGAAAGAAAAAATTAAATTAAAATCCATAATTTTTTATGTAAAGCAAAGTCACGTGACGTAAAGTACTGTAAAGTCTGTAGTTTAATGGCACTCTGTGTAGGTCACCTGATAAGTGGCATCAATGGTACCACAAGTTTCTACCTCTAACCACTTCCTTTGCTGGTCCTGTTAGATGAATTCAAGATATTAGTAGTGTCTTAATTGCAAGCTTTGTAAATGACAGCATTAGTAAAGATAAATATGTCTCTCTGGACCAAGAAGCCCTTAAAGCTAGAACTCCAGCTTAAAATTGGAGGACAACAAGGACCAATGTGATATCTGCTGGACTATTATATTAAAAAAACAAAACAAAAAAAAAAAAACAGGAAATTCCCATTACCCAAAGCTAAAAATCCTTCATCAGCAAAATTAATATCAGAAACCTGACTACTGGGAACTACTATAAAAGCTTACCTCAATGGCATTGGTATATGTAATATCAACGGTGGTTTTGCTTTATTAATTTTGTTTACCTGTTAATAGCATCCCCCAAATTTTCAGAAAGTAAGTTTTGATCATTACTAATATTATTAATATGATTATCACTAGAATCGTTTTAACAACAATAACAATCTTTCTAAAGCTTTAATAGGCAAAGGGGCAGTCATGCTAGTCTTGTCTACCTCAGAATCCCCGTGAAGACCTGGAAACTCCCAGCCTGTCA
>NC_061832.1:18708844-18713844 GCF_019202785.1 Penaeus chinensis
TTTCATTGGTGTTCATCATACAAGGATAGTTTAGGAAGTGCTTAGCTTGCCAAAATCATTTGCCCTGAGCATTTTTGGCCTGGGTCAAGTGAACGCAAGGTATATTTGAAGTTTTGGTAGACTATTTACTCTGATCTCATCTAAGTATTGCTTTCTGTTTATATCCTTCCCCAGCTGTGGAGGTGTGGAGCTCCTGACCAAGGGCAACCGAATCAAGGTCTCAAACACACTTGAGGCCAGGCTAGAGATGCTGGCTCAGCAGATGCTGCCCGAGATCCGAATTATGCTGTTTGGGCCCAACCCAAACCGCAAGTTTGACAACTAGGCAGCTTCCATGAACAGGCAGCTCCTTGAACCACTCTTTCTTTATGTTCCAAACATGTGCACAAAATCTAAGGAAAATTTAATGTGAACTTTATGAGAACTTTATAATATTGAATTTATTATTTTTTCATGTCAAGGTAGCATCCTTGAATGAATATCTGGTCATTCTTTTTTTTTTCTTTTTAATTCTGATGAAGAGAAGAAAATCAACGAAAATTTACGATGACATAATTTTTGGAAGCCAGTACATGTAAATTGAGATTATTTATAACATTCCTATATATTGTGATCTTTTTTGTAAATATGTTCAGGAAAGCTTTGTAATGTTTGTGAAGGGTCCCCTGAAGACATAATCCAGTGTTGAGTTAGTTCAGAAGAAAACAAGTTTTTTTCAAGCTTAGTGTGTCTGTCTGTAATAATTTCCAGCCATGTTAAAATGTTGTTGAGGCATCAAGGTTCTTTGAAGTTTTTGTGTCTGAGATGTTAGCATTTTTGATTTTTATGTAAAAAAATATAGAAAACTATAAGTCTCTTTTTGGGATGTCATGGTGTATGTAGATATTGTTAACTAAGAGGTGAATTACAACATCTTTAAAGGTTGTATTAAATGTATAATTAGATGTTGAATAAAGAAATGTAACGTTATAATATTGCCTTCCTTTACCAAATCATGCAGATTATCATGATAAAGAAATATCAATTTTATCTCCCCTCCTTTAGACCTATTATCTCGTCTTCCTTTCTTTTTGTCCTTCCTCCTGCTTCTGCTCCTTCTCCTCTACCTTATTCTTATTCTTACTCATATTTTCACTACCATACTACCTTATAATGCTGTAAGACCATTGACATCTAACACATTTAGTTTTAATAACACCGCCCCCCCCCCCCCCCAAGTCCCTTGCCTGTTGTCGTGGGGAGGCTCAAGAGACAGCCTGAGGCCCAATGTTGGGGATCTCCCCTCCCTTGGGCCTCAGCCCTTGCCTCAACTAATTTTGCAGTCTTTTCTTCTGCCTTCCTTTTCCTTATCTTCCCCATTCCCTTCCCCTGTTCAAGTCCTAAGATGTAAGAGCCGTGTTGAAAGGATGAAAGGCTGACTTTGTGCCAGTCATGAATGGCCTCAGGGAGCCATGGGCACGGTATTCCCTTGTTTAAATGTCTAGCCCTTACCCCTCATGGGGACTCTGAGGGTGGATCTTTTATCTTCCCCATGTGTTTCAGGCTTACCATGGCCAGTAGTGAAGATTGTGTACCCTTGTGTGCTGTGCGGTGCACCGGTAGCGATCTCGTCTAGCAATCTTGCTGACCTGCGTTCAAATCCCTCGCCGCCAGTGGATGGTAACCCCGGGGGATAACTTAGAAGCAAAATAAAACAGACACTGTCACACCAAGAATATCCATTGTAACAAATGGAATCAAATTAAACCTTAACCTTTAAAAACCTATTAGGGGCAATGAGGCTCTCTGAATCTAACGCCTCTGGTTTACTGACCCTTGACTCTCCTTTGATCATGTCTCTGACACTGCTAGTACACCCCCCTTATCAACACAAACTGTCAATTTGACCCATCCCGAACCATCTACCCAGGTTATAACTCAACCTTCAAAAGGCACCCCTTCCTCACTCCCAATACCCTCCAACGCACCTCCTGCACAATCATCTTCATTTTACACCTCCTCCCTTAATATAACTTTTCAACCCTATTTCCCTCATCACTCCACACCACCCTCTTCTTCACCCGTCCTCGCCTCTCTACAATTTCCACTTCTACACACCTTTTGAGTACCCTATTCAGCCCAGCCAATTGGTACAGATTTTTTTGTGATACCCCCAACAGCCCCTTACTCCGATAATACCCTTCTCTTCCAACAATGCCCCCCAAAACAAGTAAACAAAGTTTCCTTCCGCAGTCGTCCTGACCGCTCACGCATTGTCACAATTACATCTGAGTCTCAAGCCCATTCACTATCTACCCTGGTTGACCTCACTGGCAAACCCCATTCCCCCTTAATGCATGGAACTGTTTCCATCTCTCCGGCTGTATACGACAGAGACTGGTCAGAATGTGAAGACGACCTACTTGCCTGCCTCTCGGACTACGACCCAGTATCATTATAGTGCTACACTATTCCGTCAAGAGGCTGCCGGAAGTCCCACATCAATATTGACAAGTTTACCTTTCGTACACATGACCTTCCCCATAAAGTCTATATATGGGAGGAGAATCTTGCTCTGTCAAACCATATCAATCCCCACCCCATCAGTGTCAGAAATGTTGGCGTTTTGGCCACCCTGTAAAACACTGTCGCTCCACAGCCCGCTGCCCTCTATGTGCCCAACCTGGTCATGACCGTTCAAACTGTCCTGCACAATCACGTATATGAGCCAACTGCGGTGGCTCCCATAATGCATTTTAAAGGGGCTGTCATGCCTACAAGTTTGAATCTGAGATAGCTGTTCTCAGATACAAACTTGGCTTCACACTACGAGTGGCCAGACAGGAAGCATGCCGACGAGGCGGTACCATCCTTCACTCCACTCTTATCCCATCTACCAAAATAGTTTCTACATCTTCCTCGGTACCACTTCCCTCTACTCCTCAACTTACCACCTCTATATCCCCTATCTCCCAGTCATTTTTTTTTCCATTCTATACTCCAATATCCACACCTCCCCCTGTGTCTCTCCCTATTCCTCGACATACCTATCGCACCAGACAATTCAAACGTTCCACCCCATCTTCTCCAAACACATCCCTTCCCACATCTACTTCCTGAATTTTCTGATACTACACCCTCACCTCCTTCCCATGATCCCACCAGCCTGATGGATTTCCTGATACTACATCCTCACCTCCTTCCCCTGATCCCAATTTCCCTGATGAGCCTCTTGATACTATAAATTCACCCTTCCTCGGATCCCCTACCCCAATCCCTAGGTACTCCCCCTCCCTACTTCTCAGACATCCGTCTCTACCGTTATCAACCGTTGATTGATCCACAATGACTCTTCTATAATGGAACATTCGAGGTTTTCGTTCTTATAGACCTGATCTTCGTCACCTCTTATCCATCCATTATCTGTCTTCAAGAAAACTTCCTAACCCATCATCCAGTACTGATTCCAAATTGTAATTTTGTATCATCCCCTTACTCTCTTTCTATCTCATCTTTGCTCATCCATCAAAAAACACCATGCACTATACCTCTCTTCCAAACCACCTTCCCCTGCACAATTATACGTGACTTTCTTAGCCGTTGGATCACATTTGTTTCAATTTACTTTTCTCTTTCTCTTCCAATTAACACTCCATCGAAACTTTACTTTCTCATCTTCAACCACCGTTCCTTATAGTCAGCGATTTCAACTGTCGTCACACTCTTTGGGGTGACTCTACCCCTACTTCCCGAGGCCGTTCCCTAGAATGGTTTCTTTCTAACACTGACCTTATCTTTCTCAACTCAGATCGCCCCATCCACTTCGACATGCGCACTCAAACCTTGTCCTGCCTTGACCATTCTCTTTGCTCTCCTTCCCTTTATCTCGACTTTCATTGGTCATTTCTGGATCACCTTCCCTATAGAGATCACTTATCTATCCCCCTCTCTCCTACTTCCTATGTCCCGTTCCCCAACCCTCCACGCTGGTGCTTCGATAGAGCAAACTGGCGTACTTCTTCTCCCTCTTTCTCCATCTTCCTTCACTTCCACATTAGATATGCTTTCTTATTTCACAATCCCTATCCTGAATGCCTTCACAGCCATCCCCCGAACTTCATGACCACACAAATCAAAATGTTTTCCATGGTGGAACACTAAATGCTCCAAAGCGTTTTGATTGAAGCGTGCGTCATGGAGTAGTTATCGCTATAAGCGAAATACCCCCAGCCAAACAGGCCTTTATAGATTTTAAAAGAGCATCAGCTGAACTGCGTCGCACAATCCGAATCTCAATTAAAGCCAGCTGGCAAAATTACGTCTCCACAATTACCTCCTGTTTCTACAGGATGGCGTAGAATCCATAAACTATCCTGCCCCAGTCCTCCACATCCGTAACACTCCAATTTCTGAACCTTAAGTTGCTACTGAACTTGCTGCATATTTCAGCCAGGTCAGTAAAGGCTCTTTCTTCCCAATCCCATTCCATTAAAACAGCCAAGGAACACACTCCTATCTCCTCCTTATTCTTTACAGAACCCTAAAATGCCCCTTTCTCTACTGAGCTCCTTTCTGCCTTACATATGAAGGCCCTGGCGGCATTCATTACCGTATGTTACATCTTCCATCGATCTCCTTATCCTTCCTACTGACAATCTTTAACAATTTGGACGACTGGAAACTTTCTTCCTCACTAGCTCGAAGCCCTTAATCTACCTTTCCTTAAACCTAATAAACCCGGCACCCTCCCTCAAAACTACCGGCCCATTGTTCTGACTAGCTGCTTGTGCAAGCTGCTAGAAAGAATGGTCAATTTACGACTAATGTGGTACCTTGAATCCAACACTCTTCTTCTTCTATTTTCTTCCCAATTTGGATTCCGTCGTGCTCGAAGCACAGCCGACCCTCTGGCACATTTAGATAACATCTGCCTTAGCACGTGGCTGTTTTTGTAGGCATATGACACTACATGGCGATACCACGTACTGAGCCAGCTATCATCTCATGGCATACGACGAAAC
>NC_061832.1:18723844-18738844 GCF_019202785.1 Penaeus chinensis
TGTTTTCTTGCAGGTTCAAATAATACTTATTTTTTACAAGTACTTGTTACTATTATATGGTTTTATTATATTAAAATTGGTAATGATCATAATAATGCTAATAATGCTAATAATAATGCTGATGAACAATATTTAAGAGAGTAAAAATTATAGTAATACTAATGATAATAAAAATAATGATAGTAATGATGATGATAGTAATAATAAATATAGTAATGATAATGATAGTAATAAGAATAGTTGTTATAATAATGACTGTAATGAGAATGATAGTAATAATAATGATGATGATTACTTAATAATAATAATAATAATTATAATAACAGTAATAATGGTAATGATAATGATAATAATGATATTGATAATGATAATGATAATAATTATGATGATAATAATGATAATGATAATAATGATGATGATGATCATAATAATAATAGAAATGATAATGATGATAATACTACTAATAATAGAAATGATAATGATGGTAATACTACTACTAATAGTAATAATTATATTAGAAATTATAATAATGGTAAACAAAATATAATAATAATAGTGATAATAATGATAATGATAATAATGGTAATTATAATGATGATACTACTACTGCTACTACTAATGATAATGATGATGATGATGATGATGATGATGAAAAAGATAATAATGTTAATGATGATTGTAATAGTGCTGATGATGAAAATGCTGATGATATTGAGAATGATAATTATTGTAGTAGTAGTAATGATAATAACAATAATAATAATAACAATACTTTTACTACTACTACTACTACTGCTTGTTATTATTATTATTATCATTATCATTATTATTATTATTATTATTATTATTATTATTATTATTATTATTATTATTATTATTATTATTATTATTATTATTATTATTATTATTATTATTTATTTTATTTTATTTTATTATTTTTTTTTATTATCATTATTATATTATTATTATTATTATTATTATTATTATTATTATTATTATTATTATTATTGTTATTATTATTATTATTATTATTATTATTATTATTATTATTATTATTATTATTATTATTATTATTATTATTATAGTAATGATAACAATAGTAATAGTAACAATTACAATAATAATGATAATAATTATTATTATTTTTATCATTATCATTATTATGATATTTCCTTTTTTATGCTATATGCAACCTTTTGATTAAGTATTTCTTACATGTTATATCAACCATTATTAATCATTATTTGTCTAAATGTAATTATTTTATCTTTTACCCAGATGCCTACAATAAATGAGGATGAATATTTACCACCCAGCGCCGGAATCATGAACTGGCTGCCAGGCTACAAGACGAAACCCCAGCACGACTGCATCTTCGACCTTTGTGTGTCTCCCTCTGGTAAACAGCTGGCTGCCTTACACACATCAGGTAGTCTGTCCATTTGGGAACTGCCTTCTTTGTGGAAGAAGAAGTACTGGTTGCTTGCCAATCAACCAGACCAAGATGCTATCAATCCATCAAGCCTTGAATACGTTCCTGGGCAGAAGCACCGCCTGCTCCAGTACTCAGGGCCCCTGAAAAACCACCCAGCAGGCCTTAGCTGGTGGTCAGAGATGGCTGTTATCCTTGCTCGCTATTCTGGGGCTGTTACCGTCAGCTCTGTGAACTCGCTGCGGAACCTGCTGGGAGAGTCGCCGGAGTTTCTGGAGGGAGTGCCTCAGGTGGGCATTTGGTCGCAGGACTTTTTTGTTTTGGGCATTAGGGTGGCATGTTTGTTGATTTGGATTTATTCGTTATTTGTTGTTTAATCGTGATTTAACCATTATTATTACCTATTAGTAATAAAACTGACAATAATAATGATAATGATAATAATAATAATGATAATGATAATAATGATAATGATAATAGTAATGAAATGATGATAATAATGCTAAAAAAAAAGATGATAATGATCATAATAATAGCAATATCAAGAATGTGAATATGAATAAGAATTTTAATAATTATATTCTTATTATTGATATCATTATTATTATATTTTTTCCATTTGCCATATGTATATTACAATCTATTTAATTAATATACTTGTTTAGTAGAATTAGTCTTCTTTATTTTTGTTATTTATTTTGTGTTTTGTTGTTTTGAGGATTATGTAAAGTATTAGGAGTTTGTATAGATTACAGAGAATGAAAGTTTGGATGTATAACTGAAGAGGATTGATAATTATATGTTGTCATTTACTGAATTTTTTGAATAGTTAATCAGCAAGATATTAGATGCGCTATGTCTTATCCTTTATAAATATTGATCTAAGTTATGAAAAAAATGAAATTCCAACAGATAAGTGAAGCCTACGACCGAGGCTTCTTGGGGTTGGAGGTTGAGAGTCGTGTCAACACCAAACGCATCTTGACTGCAACAGGTGAAGGCTCAGATGAAGAGGAGGAATACCTTGACTCGGATGATGAGGATGAGCTCTCTCTGGTCCAGAGGTCAAGCAGACTGGCCAAGAGTGCACTTTTCTGGATCACTGATGCTGAGAGGTTTGTGGATTTTAAAGAAATTTCCCAAGTGTTACGATCACAGAATGGGATTCAGTACTAAGCTTTGAGGTATCATTGTATTAGTGAAGTAGTTATGTGGTTCCATTTTATGTAAAGTCAGTGGAAATTCATTTTTCTGGTCCCCTGAATTTATAAACATTGGCTAGACTAAAGTAAGATTATGAGAAATATTGAAAGAAAATAAACAAAAAAAGTAATTATTAAGGAATATAAGGAGAAAATTCATCCTCTAGATTTGTTTTATGTATGAAAAAGTGAAATAGATACTGCAGAAAGAGATCAATGACAGTATCTTCATATAATCTATAGTTTCACATAATCCTGCATGCCCCTCACCTCCTACATGTACAAAACCGATGGACAACATGAATGATGCACTAATTTCTGATGTTCATTAATTTTGTATATATTTGAGGTGAAGTGTGTAGCCATCTTTATGCAGATTGACTCCAGGTGTGCATTATGTGAATAATGAGAGAAATATGTTGAATTTAAAGTTGTTCTATTCACAGTATGCTGGCTGCTACACTGTATTTTCAATAATGAGTGGCATGTCAGAATGAGGAGAACTGTATTATTATTATTATTATTTTTATTGTTTAGTGATAAAGGATTAGAAGTTGTAGATAATGCAGACTCAATTCTCCCTGCACAGATTTCGACCCCCAAGCAAAAGACCAAAGATTGTTCAGAGGACCTTCCGTCTGCTTTGCCTCAAGAGCACGACTCCAGAGGAGCTATTTGCCAGAAAAATTGAGAATGAGGAATATGGGGAAGCTCTGGCCCTGGCTCGCAGCTATAAGTAAGGACAATATCTTTTCCACAGTCATCTATAGTACTTGTATAATGATTTCTAGTTATTGTATTATTTTGCAGTGCGTGATGTGTTTTATTTTCCAGTAAAAGTTTTGGCATTCTGTTTTAACTCATTGGTGCCAGGTATGTGCACTGTCCACTGTTTGTTTTGTTTTGTCAATTTTGTTTACAATTAGCTAACATCTGAGAATCCTAGTCACCAAGTAGCCAGTTACTAGGTCTGCCTGACCTTGCTTATTTAGCCCATTCTCCAAGTGTTGTTATTGTTATTATTATTATTGTTGTTAATGTTTTTTTTTTTCAGTAACAGTATTAATGAAAATAATATTTTTTCTTATAGTGTAAGTAGGTGAGATCAGATAGGCCTAGTATTTGACTGCTTGGGACTAGACTAAGCCCATCTATTTTGTAAAAAAAATGATAAAATCAAATCACAGTGGACATGGCATGGATGCATCCACTTCCAGTGTCACAGTGGGTTAATATGGCCATTCTTATGGTCAAGACTCAAGTCCTCATTGATTATTGTCTGTCATAGTATAATGATGAATAATGAATTACATATATATATTTTTTCCACTTTGTATATATTTGTATGATAAATATCACAGTAACAAAATTGTTAACATTATTTCCTAATAGATTAATTACTGATCCAAACATAATTTTTTTATTCAGGCTTTATAATATATAATATAAAGCTCATACATCATTAATTTTTAAAAAGAAATACCATAATGTTAAATGAATCACTTATGCTCTAGCCTGGATTGTGACCTGGTATACCAGCAGCAGTGGCGTAGAAGCTCTGTTACTGTAGCCTCCATCCAAGATTACTTAGCCAAGATTCGCAAGCGGTCTTGGGTGCTTGCTGAATGTCTCACACGTGTGCCTGAGAATATAGATGCAGCGCGAGAGCTCCTCATGTATGGGCTGCGGGGAACAGACCTGGAGGTAGATTTGGGTTGTGATTTATTGAAAATTGTTGTTGTTCTTGTTGTGCATCAGTATAATCGATAACCAAGTAGATCAAAAGATAAAAGTAACACTGAGTATATTTGTAGTCATGATTTGATAGATGGTGATAGATGGTGAAACATATTTGAAATAAACGTACATGATACATTGCTAATGGTTATCTTGGATACAGAGGAGGTAGATACTTTCAAGGATTAGAAAAATTCAAAAGTCCCACTAATATGATTACTTACAGGCAATTGTAGCCATTGGCAAAGACACAGACGATGGGGAGTTCATATTCTGTGACTCAGACCTTGCCTATGATGAAGGCATAGACATTGACCCCAGTGAGTATGATGTGAAGGCGCAAGAGAGAGCTGCTATGGAGCTCAAGAGAAGGCATGACTACCTGGTGCAGGTGAGTTTTGAGGGCTTGTTATTGTTATTGTTGTTACCAGCTTTTATTTGACTTGATTTGCTGGGAAGGACCATGTTATTGGTTCTGTGTTAATTGATTTTATGTGGTGGTGGCTTCTGTTGAGTGGACACCCTTTGGCAAAAGGGAAAAATGAAATTTTGTTAGGAGATATGTAACTGAAAGATTTCTCTTTGTATTGGTAATTTGTATTCTGTCTGATTTTGTTGTCTTGTAAATGTAATTTATTGTTTCACCTTGTTTGCTTTCCTTTTAAAAATGATCAGAATTATAAAAGTATCGTCATTGCTTGGAAACATTGTTATAATAACTTGATCTTATAATAACTTGATATAAATCAGTGACATCTGTTTATATTCCAGATTGACTTCAAGAACCTCTCTACAGAGCAAAAGAATGTAATTCGTGCTAGACGAAAACTTCTCACATACTTAGATAGGTTAGATACATATGAGGTAAGTCAGTTACTAGTCAGTGTACATAGTGGCAGCGTGTTTAAAATTTTCTTACATTTGCATGGATTAACTAATGTTTGTTTATCTCTTACAATGTTTTATTTTTGACATTTTGAGGTTCTCTTGGGAGGGTCCCATGTAGCACCAGAGCACTATGATGCTTCCTTCTTCGACAAGTTCCGGAGTCAGTCGGCTATCTCTGCCACTGTTGAATTTGCTAGGAGCTATGACTGGCGTGGTGTGGAGGCCATGTTCACGTATCATGGAGCTGAGACCCTCCCTCACCGATTGGCTGTGCTCTCCAACTTTCCACCAACTATGGGTCCATTTGAGTACAGGTATGGGACTGTTTGCGTTTTTTAATGTAAATTGGGTATTAACTGTATTTTATTAGTTCTACTGTAAGATGTGCATATCACCATTTATTGTGTTCCAGTTTCCCATATTTTATGCATATTTCATTGACTTTGTTTGACTATCTGTTTGATATCCTCTGTAGATCACTTCTGCTGGAGTGTGAAGGAGATGAGGTCTTTGAATGGGAGCAAGAACAGCTTCGTGATGAGGACTGGAGTGAAGACCCAATTTGCGGGTATGAAACAACTTACTTTATGTACTGACCTTCAGATATGCATGCTGTGTAACTATGTAACTATCTACATCTGCTCTGACAATTTACCTAGCTATTTAACCATATCATGAGAGATCTACCTTTTTTCCTAAAGGCACCATCTGATGGAGGTCAACTTGTTTTATTTGCACTAAGACTCTTCTACTCTTCTTCCTTTTCTACCAAAGTTCCAATGTTCACACTCCTATAAAGCAAGACTATTTAGTTACTGTAGGAGAAATTTTTGTGACTATGCAAGTGATTTATTCATCTTGCCTTAATTTTTTCCCCTTAAATTCTTGCATATTGAAAGAATACATCAAGTCTTCTATTCTTTAGCCATATTCACTAATACACTAGCCTTTTTTTTTACTCTTATTAACTCTTATTTATTAACACATGCTCATAAACTTGTACTCATTTGCAAAGACACTAACCATACTCATTATCTCATTCTCATGAACTTGTGATCATATCATTAACATAAACTCATAGTCAGTGTTCGTTGCAACAGGTGTAGAAATGGTAAGAATAATCACGCTGTGTACATATTGATTTTGTGTTGTGAAATCATTAATAGTCATTCATATCTTTTGTACTATAGTCATATTTTAGTAACTTATATACATTAATTTGTTATACTCATTCTCATACTCTTTAACACATCCTCATTCACAGAGATGCAGTAAATGATGATGAGGAAGACCCAGCTTCATTCTTGTATGAGGAACGCCAGGATCTCAAGAAGTTCATGGGGCTTGAACCAAGTGCAGAAACTGTGAGCCTCTGGTACCAAGAAAGGGCACGGGAGATTGAGAGATGCAGTCATTTTGTGGATGCTGCCTTGGACTTGCTCAAATTGGGCAGGGAAAGGGATGTGAAGGTCAGTTGGTCTCTCTAAGATTTTGCATTTGTTAATTTTTGTGTAATTGTCTTCAGTGCCTTGTTTTGTGAGGGATTAACTCTCCTATTCTTATGTAAACTTTGTTTTGGCAAAAGAATGTAAAGAGGGGTTTATAATGCTCTCCCTTGATATCTTCAAGACCATGGGTCAGATTCAGTTGGGGAGGTAGCCAATGCCAAGCCAGAAGTTGGCTGTATGATCTCTATCCTCAGTTGTAAGCCAGCATAGCATCCAGGAAAAATAGTGTAAATAAATTTCTGTACCATATTACATGTTTGTAATACCAAGTAACCCTAACTATTAGCTGGTACTTTAAATTGGAGAAATTACAGTTACTCTCTGCACTATTACATGTGAGAAATGATGAAAGCCACACGTAAGACTCTTAGTCTATTAATATTAAAGCTGTGGGGTCATCAGGTTAAAGGGATAAGGGAGAATGTTAAATCTAGTACATTTTTGGTTGCTGTACTTTGAATATTATTGAATATATGGTTGTTGTGGTTGGAACATTACTGCATTGATGTTGTTCTTCTTCTAATACTATTGCATTTATGATTCCTCCATGTTAATAAAATGTGTAATTTATAATCTGAATTGCAGAATTTGGAAGAACTTCATGACACTCTGGATTCCTTGGAAGTGATGGTTTATGAAGTAGGCCTATGTTCAATGACCTTGGATGAATACTCTAGCTTATCTGATGCTGAGAAGATAGTGAAGCTAATGTCCACGGTAACAATAAAATGTTTATTACAGTCATAATAAGAAATGCTCATTGCAAATCACAATGGAAAAAATGCTTATGAATATGAATTAATTGTTTTGTTATTCTTTCTCAATTGCATTACAGAGCACCCCAGAAACCTACATCCAAAATATAAGGCGTTGGCTGTTGCCATTCTTGGCTCGCTGTGATAAGTGGAAACCTGGAAGTGCCAAACGTCTTCTGAGGGAGTATGTGGTGTCTACAGCCAAGGATGACCTTGGATTACCTCTCAAGATCCTACAAGTAAGAAGTTCCATAACATCTTAACTCTAATTTTCCATACATTTTTTTGTTTTGTTGGGATTTTTTTTAGTATATGTTTTGTTTGTTTATTCTGGTATTCAGATATTTTAGGAGTTTAATACTTTAATACTGTCAATCTTTTATACTTGTTCTAGTATAAAATTTCTTATATTTATAATTTCATTTCAATATGTGGTTGTTGTATGTGCGTTCTGACCATTGTGCCCTTGTTGTAGATGAGTATTTACATGTTTAATTTTTATTTATCTTATTTTTTTTGACAGCATTCCAGGCCAGACCAGCATGCACAGATCATCACATCAGCAGAGGAGATGATGACCATTGCTTTAGACTGTGTGTACGCATGTGAGAAGGAGACTCAGCTGCCAAGAGCCTTTGCCATTCTGGAGTGTTTGCCGGAGAGAGAGTCTGGGTAAGAACTGCCATTGTGATTTAACTGTGAAATGAATTAATATTTTTGTGTCTTAACTATTGTAATGCCAGGTATGATTATTTCTTTCTTTACAGTATTTATGGAATTCATTTTAAAATTTGGTTTGGACATGATCATTTATAACAATTTGTTGGAAATGCATTGCTTAGTAGGAGTTATAAGAAAATCTCCACAAAGTTTGAAAGACAATAGAAGGAGAGGAAGAAATCTGACTATTATTCTTTGCTATATTAGTTATATACAATCCTAGGAGGTGGAAAGGATTAATTGTAATAATTATCTCAATATCATAATGATTATTTTTTAAATTTCTGGAGTGAGATAAGCTGTGTCTTAATCATAGCTGATCCCCTGATTTATCTCTTTTTTTTTTAAACATTGAGAAGAAATATTACTCTTATATCATCAAATAACAATACTCTTTTCCTCCTTTCGACAGCACCAACACAGAGGCCCTGTCGAAACTGCACGACTTGGCCGATGCATTGGAGGCTCACCTGACGGCTGCTGAATTACTGAGTAACAGCAATGTCTGTGTCACACCCTGTCAGCTTCGCCAGCTACAGGATGACTGCGAAAAAGTCAGAGAAATATTTACCAAGTTAACAAGAGCTGCCGCGAGGAGGTACGGTTTTCCAGATTTAAGATTTAACAAATAGGTTTTTGGGCTGTAGCCTGTAAATTGCTGAGCCTTTCTCATTTTTATGATTTGTATTATTTAGCGCATTTTTAATTATTCACTGATTTATTCTGATGCTGAATGGAACTATTAACATTATGGTTGATATTGTTGTTAGTTTTTTCTTTCTTTCTTTTTTCTTTTCTTTTCTTTTTTCTTTTCCTTTCTTTTCTTTTCTTCTCTTCTCTTTTGTTAGTTTTTCTTCTCAATTTCTTTTCTTTCGTTTCCTTTTCTCTTCTTTTTTCTTTTCCTTTCTTTACTTTTCTTCTCTTCTCTTTTGTTAGTTTT
The DNA here is from genome assembly GCF_019202785.1 of Penaeus chinensis. Lineage (NCBI taxonomy): Eukaryota > Metazoa > Arthropoda > Malacostraca > Decapoda > Penaeidae > Penaeus > Penaeus chinensis. Next base: position 18,733,027 of record NC_061832.1, read on the forward strand.
TCTTCTCGTTTTCTTTTCTTTCGTTTTCTTTTGTTTTCTCTTCTTTTCTTTCCTTTTCCTTTCTTTCCCTTTCTTTTCTTTTCTTTTCTTTTCTTTTCTTTCCTTTCCTTTCCTTTCCTTTCCTTTCCTTTCCTTTCCTTTCCTTTTCTTTTCTTTTCTTTTCTTTTCTTTTCTTTTCTTTTCTTTTCTTTTCTTCTTTTCTCTTCTCTTCTCTTCTCTTCTTTTCTTTTCTTTTCTTTTCTTTTCTTTTCTTTTCTTTTCTTTTCTTTTCTTTTCTTTTCTTTTCTTTTCTTTTCTTTTCTTTTCTTTTCTTTTCTCTTCTCTTCTCTTCTCTTCTCTTAGTTTTTCATCTCTTTTTCTTTTCTTTTCTATTTTCTTTTCTTTTCTTTTCTTTTCTTTTTTTTTCTTCTCTTCTCTTTTGTTAGTTTTTCATCTCTTTTTCTTTTCTTTTCTTTTCATTTCTTTTCTTTCTTCTCCTCTTCTCTTCATTTTTTTCTTCTCCTCTTCTCTTCTTTTCTTTCTTCTCCTCTTCTCTTTTCTTTTCTTTCTTCTCCTCTTCTCTTCTTTTCTTTTTTTTTCACTTCTCTTCTCTCTTCCCCTCTCCTCTCCTCACCTCTCCTCACCTCTCCTCTTCTTTTCTTTTCTTTTCTTTTCTTTTCTTTTCTTTTTATTCTTCTCTTCTTTTTTCCTCTCTTCTCTTCTCTTGTCTTACCTCTTCCATTCTCTTCTCTTTTCTTCTCTTCTCTTCTCTTCTCTTGTTTTTCCCTTTTTCTTTTTTCTTTTTTTTGTTGTTCTAGTTCTTGTTCATGTTCTAGTTTGTATCCATGTTTGTGTTCATGTTTTTATTTTTGCTTTTGGTCTTGTTCTTATATCTATATATTATTATATATTTATGTGTGTGTGTGCAAGTGCAAGTGCATCTGCCTGTGTGCGTGTGTGGTTGAGAGATCCTTATTAATAGAAATTGATTTGATAGATACATTTGATTCTAAAATGTTTCTTATGGATGGATTACAGAGAGCCTAGACTTAGTGATGAAGACTGGCGAAAGTTGTTGTATGACATGTTAGAACTGCAGCAGAAGGTCTTTACGTGTGTAGAGCCACAAGTTTGCTTTGAGGTAAGGTTTTCTTTTTAAACTTGTACCTGATTTTATTGACTGTGATACTGTATTTATTTATAATGTTGCAATTGTTATTTGAAATCTAGTCACTTGTAAGAAAGGTAGGTTTGCAGTGGAATATTGACATTGTGCTTGACTTTGATAGGTTAGGGATATTTTATTAGAAAGTATAGTATTTGATTTTAGATATGATTACTTGAGTTAATTTGTCCTAAGCATTATTCTTGTCTCTAGACCTTGACAGATGCTCTCCTGTGCTCCGGCATTTTGGAAAACATCAGATTTGCTGGGGAACTGTTAGAGACACAGGGAGATAGGTCCCCTGTGCACAACCCTTACTTGCAGCAGGTGCCTTTTGCACAGGCAGTGAAGCTTGTGATATCTGCTGCAACACAGTACTTCAATTCTTCTGAAAGTCATGCAGATGAGGCAATGGAATTGGCACAGTAAGTTTTCAGTTTGTGATTTGTGTTTTTTCCTTCACATGGTATGATACTTTTGATGATCCATCCTGAAGAAAATCTGTTGCTTTATAAGTATATATATATATATATATATATATATATATATATATATATATATATATATATATATATATATATGTCATGACATTTACTTTAGTCCTCTGTAGCAGGGCATGTATTAATAATGCATATTATACAGGCAGTGTCTTGGACTGATAGAATCTGACAATGAAGACATCAAGAGAGAAAAGGATCTCATAGCAGCTCTTCACATTTTGCCAGACTTTGGCATCAACAAACTTCCTCTTCAGGGTAAGAAGTGCATTATACTGGAACATTTTTCTGCAGTATCAAGTAATCTTGAGTATAAGTTAACATTGATGTAAATATTTAACAACTTGTACACCTGTTAATGAATCATGATATCAATTTCTCTTCAGTTCGCCTTTGTGAGGACAGGCTAACTTTGATAGAGGAAGGACTGCAGACCAAAAAGGGAAGTTATCGCCATGGGTCTCGATTACTACAGTTGGCAACACTACTGAGGGTGTGTGGAATGGACTTACGAGCCAGACAGGCGAAGGTTTTCTCACTTGTTGCTCATGCAGCTCTTAAGGTGAGGTTACATCCGTACATCAGAATATATTCTGTTTTTAATTTATATGTAGGAGGTTTGGCAAGAAGTCCTGATTAAGGTATTAGGAGGATGAAAGTGTTACATTTGAAACTTCTGAAAAAAAAATCCAGAGGATATTTTCTTCTTTATCCCAGTGAAATGTGTCATGCATTTGGACAGTGCCTTCAGATATTCATTGATAGCTGATAAGTTAAGGTTTAAAATCTAATGAGGCCTTTGTAGCAACTGAAAAGCAGCTGGATGAGAAAGAATAAAAGCAAAAAGGAAAATCTACAATTCTTTATTGTTTCAGTTTACAGTTTAGTGTCCATGAAATGTGAAACATACTTTCACAAAATAATTTACGATCATCACGAATGCTATAGAAGTAGAAACTGTAGTCAACTAGGTTATTTTTTTCCCTAAATATACTAGATGTAGGACAGAGCAAACAAACAGCAACTTCTAGCACAATGTATGATTTCCACTTGACCATGGAGAGTGCTGGCAACTAGCAGGAAGTGCTAGTGGTATGCCGAGCCAGCCAGTCCTAGAAATGGAGATGTGGAATTCGACCAGCACCTCCATGGTCCGTACCAAAGCAAAGAGATTATCTTTTAGTTGTACTCTTTTTGGGGTGAATGCATAATGGAAGAAAGCTGTATTGGACAAAAGTCTTTAAAGTCCCCCCTATGCCTTCAGTCTACAGGTAGAAAGAGAGAAAAAATATATAAACATATGTTTGAAAGCAGTATAGTTATGATATATTTACATGATATCCAGACCTATTATGAATTTGTTTTATACAGACAAAGTCTGTGGAAATGTAGTGGGACAGATTGATTTTTTTTTTTACACTTATTATCTGTTTATCTTCCGAAACAAACCATAAGTTTGGATTCCTTGCATCTGCATATAGCACTGACTGTTGTAAACCCAAAGTGATTTTAATGATATGCAGCTTCTTGCTGTGATATTGCTGATCTCTTTTGTCAAAGAGATCTTGATAGCTTTGTATATAATGGTGAATGTCTTTCAAAGAAGCTCAAAATGGCAAGGACAAGAGTAAAGAAATGATTGTGACAAATGTAGAAAAAAGGTATCATGTTCTTCCATAATTGGTATGATGAACTATCAACATATTAATACATATCATTCACTTTGGAACTAATCATTCTCATTCCTACCTTTTTCCTCTACAAAGACACAAGAAAACACAAAAAGAGATGATTGGTGTGCTGTAACACTATACATGTAGCAACAATGGACAGTGAGTGAAGACAGCATCTATAAATATTTACTAACAAGGCAACAAATAAACAGTTCAATTAGCACGTTAACAAAAAAAAAACAAAAATCCCAGGCCTATGTTTTCCAGTTACGCCATTACCCTTCTTTTCTTCCCAAACGCAACGCCACCGTTTTTTTCTGTCCGTTTTTTTTTCTTTTTTTTTTAACTTGAGAATACTCCGAGGTCACTATCACAAAAAGTTCCAAGCCACTGAGATACACAGGCGTGGTTCACACAGCAACGCGACCTGCACGTTGTATTATAATAAAGTCTAGAATAATGTTTAAATGGGGTATGATAATACTGTCTATAGCACAAATTTCTGACACTGTATGTAGCTCAGGATTTGAAAGACACAATCCAGTAGGTAACTCAGGACGGCGTCCTCACACAGCTGGCGGTTTAGTACTTGGGTGGCCCTGGAAGGCAGGTGGGAGTGGATGAGGGCATGAAAGGATAAGAAGACAGAGATCCTGTGGGAGGATGGATTGGGAACAGAGTTTCCAGTATGGGAGAATCCAAGCAGAAGTCCTTCTGTGGGATGATGGGAGGGGTCGAATGTCCCTTTGTCTTAGCCACCTTATCTGCTACTGTGTCATTTTTTTTTTTTAGCCATGAAGAAAGGATAAATCAGTGGATAATTTTGTCATCTTCAGGGTCAATGTTCAGGCAATATTAGTGCTATTTTTTAGGGAAATATGTGAATAGTTCACCATTAATGTATGAATTTGTTTTGAATATCAATTTTTGTATAATTTTTTGCTCCTCATGCACCACACAAAGAATTTGAGTCTTGGATATAGATGCTGCTGTAAAATCTCATGGAGAGTTGGTGCCAGCTGAGTGCAGGGGACACTGGCAGTTGCGTCTTGCACTGGTACAAGTCACGCACTGCCTCTGAAGTGAGCCTCTCTGGCCACATGTTTACCTCACTCATTTCCCCTGAAAACTGTGAAGTGTGGTCAAAGTCTGTCAAATCAGGGAGCAAAGTCTGGCCAAGGATGGTGAGGCCACCTCCAAGGAAGGCACTCTGGTTGGGCAGGATGTCTGTCAGGGTTCCTACAAGCTCCCCGTTGACATAAATACCAGTCTCATGGTCATGGTTGCTCCATGTGAACGCCACATGATACCACTCATTGGCATGGAACTTAAAAGGCAACTTCTTGAAGTGAAAGTTTGGTGTTCCTGCTGACTGCTCATTCTCACTGACAGGAACATGAAGCAAGTCATTGCTGGTGTTGGCTGGAACTGCGAGAACCTCCTCTTCCTCCTCTGCCACATTCTCTGCCTCGGGACTTTGCTCATATTGCTCCTTCATCCAAATGTTGGCTTCCTCAGGTGTGCTGACAAAGTGAACAGGCTTGGGGAGGAAGCCCTGATCAAGCAGCTCCTGTGGGTTAGAACTGAACATGACTACGTCCTCATCGTCATGGCGTCGTTCGGCCATCTGTGAGACAGGGCCACCATATGCAATAGGTCGTGGGGCAGGCTTTGAAGAGGCATAATGTGGTGGAAGTTGTTCATGGAACAAGTGTGAGGACTCCTGGTAGTGGGACACTGGGATGGCATCCTCTTGTGACACTAGGACTCCGGCGGGCTGGTAAAGTTCCTCGATGGAGAAGGATGGCTCCTCGGCTGGGCCTTGATCTGGGTAATATGGAAGGTCGTCCTTGTCCATATGGAAGACCGCGAAATTGGCAGAATGCACTTTGTTCTCTTCCTCTTTGCTTGGCTCTAAGCTGGCAGGAAGGCTTGGTTCTGGGACTTCTTTGGTGCTTACTTCAGGAACAATTTCAGGTTTCAGAACGAAAGATGGAATATTAATTTCAGGAACAGGTGCCTTGCTTGTTTTGGTAGTTGTGTCTTGAAGCTTGATTGTAACAGGTGCCTCTGTTGTGGAAGGAATAGTTACATCTGGAATGTAATAGGCAGCTTGAGGAGGCAGCTGTGGCTCGAGCCTATCCTTGGGCGCAGAGGCTTCAGGCAGCCCTGGCTCCTCGACAATGATAACTTCATCAGGCTCCTCATAGACTTGCAGGATGGATGGGAAAGTTGGCCTTGGTTTGAAAGCCACGGTCTCAGTTGAGGGATGAATCTCGAGTGCTTCCTCAGCGATGGGGATGTCACTTCTGGAAGGAGTGGGTGGCAGAGGCTCCTCAGTGGGCACAAGGACAGCATCTTCTTCACTGAGAACCGCTGGGGTGTCCGTTTCCTCGTAGGGTATTTCAGATTCGGTGACATAGTGAAAGCTAAGGATCTCATCATCCCTGGAGGAGGTGGTCTCTCCAAGGCCATTCTCATTCACTTCGTCCTCCTGTGGCTTG
>NC_061832.1:18746344-18751344 GCF_019202785.1 Penaeus chinensis
AAGGAAGCCAGCAAGCAAGCCCTTGTCGGAAGCTGCAGTGAAGTTCCGTCATAATCGCCCCGACCGCAGGAGGAAATTATGGGGAAAGTGGGCCCGGATTTTCTTAATTATCGAGCCCGGGAAGCGAGTCGCAGAAGCGCAGTCGCGGTGCCTCCTGCAGGAGAAATTGCCATCAGGCTGATATACGTATGCGAAGCGACCGCGAGAGTAATAGTAGTAAAAAATAGACATGTTTTGAGAGATGGAGATACTTAAAAGACAGTTACGAGCCATGTAATGATACTTTTTGACTTAATAAAGACAACTTTTTACTCAGTATAGGGAACGGCCGGTAGTAAACACAAGAGCGCCATTCACAGCGTAGAAAGTCGGGGTTGTTGTCTTGTTTGGTAGTTAAAGGTCGTCACACGATACCCAATGCCCATATACCCGCAACCCACCCGGCCCGGCATGCCCCTCCCCCCTTCCCCTGGCTCCTGTCGCTGCTAATGGTTGTTTCTCGTGATATGCCCCACCCCCACCCCCCCCTCCCACCCCCCGGTAGTGTGGGTTCCCTTGTTGCATCACGCGAGAGGGGGAGGGGGAGGGGGCAACGAGGTAGGGTTAGGGGCATGGAGGTGGGAGGAGGAACTGAAAGCCCAGGAGAAAGGAGAGATAAAGAGGTGTTTGGGATAAAGAGGAGAGTTTAGAACTGGGGAGAAGAGGGAATGAACAGTGAAGATCGAAAGAATGTGGAAGATTGGATGGACGCGTATGAGGGCTGAAGAGAGAAAGAAAGAAAGAAAGAAAAAATAAGTAGAAGGTACGAAGTAAGAGAACACATGAGATGGGAAGAAAAAAAATATATAATGCAGAGAAGGGAGAGAGCCGAGTCGTCCGAGTGAGCGTAAGCCTGCATCCATCTGTCACTTGTTCGGAACGCTAGGTTGTGGCTTCGAAAACAAAAGGCGCGGGTGTGACGCAACGCGGACCACGACGACGTCAACGTTCCCTTTGCCTCGCCAGGGAATCGGGAACAGGAAGGAGACGGTGTTTTTGTAGAGCGTTGTCGTCCATTTGTTTATTTGTGACGATTCGTTTGTTTCCGGGGGATTCTTTGCGATCCCTTATTTTCTGTTTGTTATGAATATATTTTTATAAGGATTTATTTGTTTGATATATATATTTTTTTTTTACGTATGTAATCACTTATTTATTAATTTACTTATTTATTCATTCATTGGGATTTATTTGTATATGATAAAATTTTTAACATAATTATATTTATTATTAGGATATGATAATCTTTATGTTGTGTTGGTCGGCGGAAGAAAGGTAGGAAGGAGTGGATAAAGAAGGAAGGAAAGAAAAACAAAAAAAGGGAAGAAGAAAGGAAAGAAGGAAGGAGAGAAAAAGACAAGAGACAAGAGAAGAGACAAGCAAGAATAAGAAAGAAAACGTGAAAAAGAAGGAACGAGGAAAAACTGAAAAAAGAAGGAAGGGAAAATAAAGAATACAGAAAGAAGAGAAGGGAAATCAAGAAAGAAGGAAGCAAGAAAAAAATGGGAATGTCAGAGTAAGAAAAAAGGAGGAAGAAAGGAGGAAAGAAAGAAGTGAGGAATGCAGGAAGGCGAAATTAATTGGCCGTTTTCACTCACTCGTGTCGCTGGATTAGAGAGAGAGGAAGAGAGAGAAAGAAAGAAAGACAGTCAGTCAGTCAGTCAGTCAGTCAGTCAGTCAGTCAGTCAGTCAGTCAGTCAGTCAGTCAGTCAGTCAGTCAGTCAGTCAGTCAGTCAGTCAGTCAGTCAGTCAGTCAGTCAGTCAGTCAGTCAGTCAGTCAGTCAGCCAGCCAGTCAGACAGTCAGTCAGTCAGTCAGTAAGAGGCATAAAGAGAGAGATAGAAATAAAGCGATGGACGACGCGCGCGCGAAGAGACAGCTGGACACGCGACTGCCAGAGGACGCCGACGACGCATTTCGAGATTTATGGCAACACATTTCCAGATTGCGAAGCCTGGCCGGGGAGGGAGAGGGAGGGAGAAGGGAAAGGGAGGGAGAAGGGAAAGGGAGGGAGAAGGGAAAGGGAGAGGGTGGAGGGAGAGGGAGGATGAAGGGAAAGGGAGAGGATGGAGGAGGGAGAGGGAGGGAGAAGGGAGAGGGAGAGGGTGGAGGAGGGAGAGGGAGAGGGAGAAGGGAAAGGGAGGGAGAAGGGAAAGGGAGGGAGAAGGGAAAGGGAGATGATGGAGGAGGGAGAGGGAGGGAGAAGGGAGAGGGAGAGGGTGGAGGAGGAAAAGGGAGGGAGAAGGGAGAGGGAGAGGGTGGAGGAGGGAAACGGCGAGGGAGAGAGCGAGAAAGGAGAGGGTGAGGGAGAAGGGAGAGGGTGAGGGAGAAGGGAGAGAGGTAGGGAGAAGGGAGAGGGTGAGAGAGAAGAGAAAGGGAGAGGGTGAAGGAGGGTAAGGGAGAGAGGGGAGGGAGAGGGAGAGGGAGAGGGAGAGGGAGAGGGAGAGGAAGGGATAAATGAAAGGGAGAGATAAAGTAAAGAGAGAGGGGAGGGAGAGGAGGAGGGGAAGAGGGGAAGAGGGAGAGGAAGTAGGAGAGGGAGAAGGGAAGGGGAGAAGGAAAAGGGGAGGGAAGGGGAGAAGGAGAGAGAGAGCTCGGGGGAGGAGGGAAGGGGGAGAAGAGGAGGGAGAAAGGAGAGGGAGACGGAGAGGGAAAGGGAGGAGGAAGGATAGAGGGAGAATTTCAAGGATAATAAAGGGGGAAAGTGCGGGGAAGGAAAGGGACGGGGAGAGGGAAAAGGAAAGGAAGCAAGAGAATAAAGTAGGAAGAATGGGAGACGAGACAGACCCATAGGCAGGGCCAGAGGTCGACACAGAAGCAGGAGAGAGAGAGAGAGAGAGAGAGAGAGAGAGAGAGAGAGAGAGAGAGAGAGAGAGAGAGAGAGAGAGAGAGAGAAAGAGAGAAAGAGAGAAGAGAGAGAAGAGAGAAAGAGCAACAGCAACAGCAACAGCAACAGCAACAGCAACAGCAACAGCAACAGCAACAACAACAACAACAGAAAGAGACAGAAAAGTGAAAGAAAACGAGGAAGAAAGAGAAAAGAAGAAAGATTTCCTGGTGGCGCAATTTTGCCGGGAGTTTGGGAAGGAAAGAAAAGCGAGTGTCAGCGCGCCCGGCCGCCCGCCAGTCGCTGCCTCGGCGTCAGTCCGGGAGAAAGTCCACTGGCCACTCCCCCCCCCCTTCCTAGCATAATTTTTTTTTGAGATTTATTTTTAGTTGTTATTTTTTTTTTCGTCCGTTTGCGTGTACGTCCGCTTCTGTCTCTATGTTTGCGTCTGTTCGTGTTGGTTCTTTATCTGCGAGGTTTGTCTTTTGGCAGTATGTGTGTGTATTAACGTTTCTGTTTGCTTGAATGTTACTTTGTATGTCTGTATGTTTAACATTTTTCTGTTTGTATGCTTGATGATATGTCTGTATTCATGTTAATTTGTCTGTACGTCAGTCAGTTCATCTGTATTCATCTGCATTGCACGGGGGAGAGGATGGGGTATGGGGGAGGGGGAGGGGGAGGGGGAGGGGGAGGGGGAGGGGGAGGGGGAAGGGAGGGGGTAAGGGGGTCAGGGCATCCTGGTGATTGACGAAGCGAATAATCAAGAAAGAGAATTAAGGAGGTGATTAAGATCGGCGCGATAACATTAGGCGACGTTTAATGGCGGTGACGATGACGATTGGAGCGGGTTCTCGGGCCGCCGCCTCTCCGCCTTTCTTTTAAATTCTGGTCTTGTTCTTTCTCTTCCTCTTCATCTTCTTCGTATTTTACTTCTTCATTTTCTTCTTCATTTTCTTCTTCTTTTCTTCTTCTTCTTCTTCTCCTCCTTCTTCTTCTTCTTCTTCTTCTTCTTCTTCTTCTTCTTCTTCTTCTTCTTCTTCTTCTTCTTCTTCTTCTTCTTCTTCTTCTTCTTCTTCTCCTTCCTCTCCTTCCTCTTCTTCCTCTTCTTCCTCTTCCTCCTCTTCCTCTTTTTCTTCCCCGACATGATGGTGGTGGAGGAGAACCGGAGAAAAGGCTTATTACTTCACTTTAATTGGCGACCCCCTCCCCTTCCCACACCTCCCCCTCCTCATCACCTATCCCCCACTCTACAACACCCCCTTTCCTCCCCTTTCCCTGCCCTTCCTCTTCCCCTTCCTCTTCGTATTCATTTTTTTCTCTCCTCCTTCCCTTTCCCCTTTCCCCTCCCCCTCCCCTTTTCCCTTCCCTTCCCCTTCCCCTACCTCTTCCTCTTCCTCTTTGTGTTTTACTCTTCCTTTTCCCCCTTCCCTTCCCCTTCCCCTTCCCCTTCCCCTTCCCCTTCCCCTTCTCTTCCCCCTCCTCTTTTTCTTTCTTCTTCCCCCTTAACCCCCCCCCCCCCCTTGTTCCCTTGGATCGCGTGACTAACCAGAAGTCCATCAGTTTTAAATGCTTGTAAAAGTAGTTCGGTTTGAGTGTCAAGCGGAAGGGGTGGGGGGGGGGGGGGCTGGTAGAGGGGAGGCGGTGAGGGGTTTTAGACGTGGATGTAAGGAGGGGTCAACGGACCATGTGCTCTCTCTCTCTCTCTCTCTCTCTCTCTCTCTCTCTCTCTCTCTCTCTCTCTCTCTCTCTCTCTCTCTCTCTCTCTCTCTCTCTCTCTCTCTCTCTCTCTCTCTCTCTCCTGCTTCCGTATCGGAAGATATATAGGAAAGAAAGAAAGGGTGACAGTGAAGAGAAATAAAGGAAAAAAATAAAAATAAGAAAATAAAACATAAAAACAGACAAACGAAAAAACAAAACAAAACAAAACCAGAGCAATTCAAGAAAGAAAAAAATCAGAAAAAATAAAGGAAAGAATGCAAGATAAAAAGAAAAGAATGAAAACGAAAGAAATCCAGAGTAGGTATCTTGCATTTCTCTCATTGCAGTTGCAGGTAGCACAGGTAATTGTTCATAGTTTTACGGGCAAAAGGTTCGTTTATGTTAAGGATAGTCGAGAAAGGGAAAGTTTTCTT
>NC_061832.1:18768578-18771078 GCF_019202785.1 Penaeus chinensis
GCATCCTACAATTTCCGTTCTTGAGAGAGAGAGAGAGAGAGAGAGAGAGAGTGAGTGAGAGTGAGAGTGAGAGTGAGAGAGAGAGAGAGAGAGAGAGAGAGAGAGAGAGAGAGAGAGAGAAAGAAAGCATCCTACAATTTCCGTTCTTGTGCAAGCAGGAAAACAAGCAAGAAGGGGATCCGACGGGGCCGAGCAAGAGGGGGATCCGAAGGGGCCGAGCAAGAAGGGGATCCGACGGGGCCGAGCAAGAGGGGGATCCGAAGGGGCCGAGCAAGAAGGGGATCCAAAGGGGCCGAGCAAGAAGGGGATCCAAAGGGGCCGAGCAAGAAGGGGATCCAAAGGGGCCGAGCAAGAAGAGGATCCGACGGGGCCGAGCAAGAAGGGGATCCGACGGGGCCGAGCAAGAAGGGGATCCGAAGGGGCCGAGCAAGAGGGGGATCCGACGGGGCCGAGCAAGAAGGGGATCCGACGGGGCCGAGCAAGAGGGGGATCCGACGGGGCCGAGCAAGAGGGGGATCCGACGGGGCCGAGCAAGAAGGGGATCCGACGGGGCCGAGCAAGAAGGGGATCCGACGGGGCCGAGCAAGAAGGGGATCCGACGGGGCCGAGCAAGAAGGGGATCCGACGGGGCCAAGCAAGAAGGGGATCCGACGGGGCCGAGCAAGAAGGGGATCCGAAGGGGCCGAGCAAGAAGGGGATCCGACGGGGCCGAGCAAGAGGGGGATCCGATGGGGCCGAGCAAGAAGGGGATCCGAAGGGGCCGAGCAAGAAGGGGATCCGACGGGGCCGAGCAAGAAGGGGATCTGAAGGGGCCGAGCAAGAAGGGGAACCGACGGGGCCGAGCAAGAAGGGGATCCGAAGGGGCCGAGCAAGAAGGGGATCCGACGGGGCCGAGCAAGAGGGGGATCCGACGGGGCCGAGCAAGAGGGGGATCCGACGGGGCCGAGCAAGAAGGGGATCCGACGGGGCCGAGCAAGAAGGGGATCCGACGGGGCCGAGCAAGAGGGGGATCCGACGGGGCCGAGCAAGAAGGGGATCCGACGGGGCCGAGCAAGAAGGGGATCCGACGGGGCCGAGGAAGAAGGGGATCCGACGGGGCCGAGCAAGAAGGGGATCCGAAGGGGCCGAGCAAGAAGGGGATCCGACGGGGCCGAGCAAGAAGGGGATCCGAACGGGACGAGCCAAGAAGGGGATCCGACCGGGGCCGAGCAAGAAGGGGATCCGAAGGGGCGAGCAAGAAGGGGATCCGACGGGGCCGAGCAAGAAGGGGATCCGAAGGGGCCGAGCAAGAAGGGGATCCGAAGGGGCGAGCAAGAAGGGGATCCGACGGGGTCCGAGCTAGATGGGGATCCGAAGGGGCCGAGCAAGAAGGGGGATCCGACGGGGCCGAGCAAGAAAGGGGATCCGCCGGGGCCGAGCAAGAAGGGATCCGACGGGGCCGAGCAAGAATGGGATCCGACGGGGCCGAGCAAGACGGGGATCCGAACGGGGGCCGAGAAGAAGGGGATCCGACGGGGCCGAGCAAGAAGGGGATCCGAAGGGGGCCGATCAAGAAGCCGACGCAGAGCAGAGGGGATCCGAAGGGGCCCGAGCAAGAGGGGATCCGAAGGGGCCGAGCAAGAAGGGGATCCGACGGGGCCGAGCAAGATGGGGATCCGACGGGGCGCAGCAAGAAGGGGATCCGACGGGGCCGAGCAAGAAGGGGATCCGGACGGGGCCGAGCAAGAAGGGGATCCAAAGGGGCCGAGCAAAGAAGGGGAATCCGACGGGGCCGAGCAAGACGGGGATCCGACGGGGCCGAGGAAGAAGGGGATCCGACGGGGCCGAGCAAGAAGGGGATCCGACGGGGCCGAGCAAGAGGGGGATCCGAAGGGGCCGAGCAAGAAGGGGATCCGACGGGGCCGAGCAAGAAGGGGATCCGACGGGGCCGAGCAAGAAGGGGATCCGACGGGGCCGAGCAAGAAGGGGATCCGACGGGGCCGAGCAAGAAGGGGATCCGACGGGGCCGAGCAAGAAGGGGATCCGACGGGGCCGAGCAAGACGGGGATCCGACGGGGCCGAGGAAGAAGGGGATCCGACGGGGCCGAGCAAGAAGGGGATCCGACGGGGCCGAGCAAGAGGGGGATCCGAAGGGGCCGAGCAAGAAGGGGATCCGACGGGGCCGAGCAAGAGGGGGATCCGACAGGGCCGAGCAAGAAGGGGAGCCGACGGGGCCGAGCAAGAGGGGGATCCGACAGGGCCGAGCAAGAAGGGGATCCGACGGGGCCGAGCAAGCAGGAAAATCAGCACGAAAGGAATTCGAAAGTGTTGCTTGCGCCTCATGCAGGGCGGGTCATTAGCATGATAAGTGTATTTACGACCTTGTCCTCGAGGGAGGGATGGGGGGGAGGGGGGAGGGGCGCGGAAAAGTTAATTGCAGTGTCCTGACGCCCACGCACGCCCTCGTCCGCTCGTGCCTGCATCTCATTGTCCTCTCTCTCTCTCTTTTCTTCTCTTTCTA
>NC_061832.1:18783902-18791402 GCF_019202785.1 Penaeus chinensis
ATTACGTAAGGCTCGTCGGCTCCTCAGAGGGCTACTTTCACGCCCGGAGCGAAAGGAAAGGGGGGGAGGGGGAGGGGAAGGAAGAAGAGGGAGAAAGGAAGGAAGAGTGTGGGCTGAGAAGGAAAAGGAGAACAGGGAAGAGGAGGAGGGAAGGAAAAAGAATAGAGAAGGGGAGATGGTGGAGATTAAAAGGAAGGGGAAGAGAAGAGAAATTGCGATTTGAAGGGAGGGGAGGGAAGAAAGGGGGATTAAAGGGAAGGGGAGGAGATGGAAGAAGGGCATTAACAGGAAGGCGAGAGGTGGGGAGATAAGGAAAGGGTCACAGCGAAGGAGGAAAGGTGATGGGGGTAAAAGAGAAGGGAAAAAAGAAAGGAAGCTGGAAGAAAAAGAAAAGTTAGGAAAGAGAAAAGGAGGAAAAGGGGAAGGATGGAAGGGAAGGAGATGGGGAGGGGGGAGGAAGAACAAATCTGAATACGAAGGTTGCTGTTAAACCCAAATATGAATGAATTAATAAGGAATTAATAAAAACGTACAAGGAGGAGACCGATGGAGGAGGAAGAGAAATAGGAAGGGGGAGGAATACCGGCGAAGTCAAAGATGAATAATAGAACAGGAATGGAGGAAAAATAAATGATAATCGGGAGAAAGTGATAGGCAGGAAGGAGATCGAAAGTAGGCGAAGGAACACGAAGAAGGGAGAAGAACGAAATAAACCGGAGAAAGAAAAGAAGGAGAGAGAAGGTAAAAAGAAGGGAAGGGGAACGGAATCGATTCGGAAGACAAAGAGAAGGGCGGGAGGAAGCAGGTGGTTGATCGGCTCACGTCATTCCTGAAGCAACAATAATATCGCATCCGGCGCGTCACGAGAGGTGCCAGCCCGTGTCACGAGCGGCGAGGGCGCTGGGGTCGGCGGGGTCGAAGGGGCGGACGGGGACGGCGGAGGGGCGGCGGGGGTCGATCTCGGGGTCTCCTGCGTCGAGGTGGCCAGTTATGGGGTATGAAGGCTCCTCGGAACTTCGAACTGCATCGTCGAGGGCTTCTCTCTCTAAACTTCCCGCTTGTAATCTCATCTTCAAAGCTTTTTATCAGTTTCACTTTCGAGCTTCTCTTCAAACTTCCTCTTCCTCTTCTGCTCCATGCTTGTTACAGAGGCCTTGAACTCACAGCTCCTCTTCCGAGAGCTTCCTCACGAGAGCGCCTTTTCAGGGGTCCTCGGGAAGCCCAAGAGTCTCCAAGAGCTCATCACGGAAGCTCCCCTGTGCTCACGGAATCCAGAAATCCATCCAAAAGCTCCGCGAGAAAGATACCCCGAAGCTCTTCTTGAAAGCTCGTCTCTTCTCGGCGGGTGTTCGCTTTCATGCAATTTCGGTTTCGCAATTTCCTTCGCTTTTATTTTTCGCATTTACCTTATTTATTTCTTTTAATTCTTTCCTAGTCTTTGTTGTTTCTTAGTCTCTTGTATTTTCTTTATTTTTCGTCTTTACTTTTTTGCTTTTTACGCTTATGGTAGTGGTAAGAGGTAACTTGTGAAACTAAAGGCGTTATGAAATGCTGTGTGATCAGCAGTGCGTTTTTTTGGTTACATATAATTAGCGTATGATGCTGTTATTTATTGTTGTTCTCGTTATTAATATTGTTGTTATTATTATTATTAGCGTTATTATTATTATAATAATCATTATTATTGTTATTATTATTAGCTTCATTACCAGTAGCGGGAGGAGCAGTAGCAGCAACAGTAGCAGCTGCAGTAACAGAAGTAGTAGTAAAGACATTTCCATTATTATTAATTAAATTATCAACGTCATTATCGCCGGCGTCGTCATTACAACCCCCCCCCCCCGTCATGATTTCCTCGTTTATGTTTTTCCCTTGTTCCCCCTTATCTCTCTCTCCCTATTCCTTCTCCTCCGCCATTTTTCTCCCGCCCATCGCATTCCATTCCAGTCTTCCTTCTTCCTTGCTTCCTTCTTCCCTTACTTTCACCATCTGCCCTCTCCTTCTCCCTGATCCCATCTCTTCTTTCTCCCCTCCCCCCTTCCTTCATCCGAGCTCCCCCTTTGCCTTCTCTTTCCCTCCATCCTCCCCTTCTCCTTTCCCTTCCCCTCTCTCTCTCCTCCTTCTTCCCACTCTCCTTCTCCCTTCTCTCTCTCTCTCCTCCGTCCTTCCTCTCTCTTCCCTTTCCCCCTTACCCTCTCTATCCTCCGTCCTTCCCCATTCCTTCCCCTTTCCCTCTCTCTCCCCTTCGTCCTCCCCTTCTCCTTCCCCTTACCCTCTCCCTCTCCTCCCTTCCCCTTCCCCTCTCCTTCCCCTCTCCTTCCCCTCTCCCTCCCCCGTCGCTAGGCCATGTCATCGTGTTATCTTGCCCCGAGCCCGGTCATGGCGGCGGTTCATCTCGGGGTCGCGCTCCTCAGGGCCTGGTGGAGCCACGGGGGGGGGGGGGGGTGCTCTTCGGAGGCCTGGTGGAGGGTTTAGTTTGAAAGGACGGGAGGGGGTAGTGAGAGGAGGGACGGGGAGGGAGGGAGGACAGAGAAGAGAAAGGAGGGATAGGGAGAGTATGGAAGAGGAGATAGAATGAGGGGGAAGAAAGAAGAGAGAGTAAGGAACAGGCGATAGAACGGGAGAGAAGAGAAAGGAAGCTGGAGAAGAGGGGAGGAAGAGGAAGGGGGCGGGGAGGAAGCTGAGAGGATATGAGGGGAGGGAAGAGCAGAGGTAGGGGGTAGGGGGGGCATCTGCTATGAGGACCTCCCGCCCGACGTCTCAATCTGGGCGTGAATGAGGACGGTGGGCGGCGATGCGAGGCGTCTATAAGGGCGTGCGGGGCGTGGTAGGCTGGGCGGCCGCGTCTGAAATTCAAATGCCGACGAAACCGGACTTCGAATCACCGTCGCCATCTTGCTCTCCCTCTGTGGATTCATCTTTATTTATTTATGCCCTCCTCTTTTTCATCATCGAATTCGCCTTCCCCTTTTCTTTCTCTATTTTTTTTTTTTTTTTTTTTCCTTTCTCGGACGTCTCGATATTTGTCTGTTTGCCTCTAATTTCGCTTTATTTCCCATACTTCTCTTCTATATTGTTTTCTTATCCCCGGTTTGCTCACTATTTCTATTTTCTATTTTCCATTTTCCAATTTATTTTCTATTTTCCCATTCTCATCCTGCATCTTTATTTTCATCTTCTCTCTCTTTTCGTAATTACCTTTCTTTTCTATTTATTTCCTCCTTTACCTCGGATTTTCTCTCACTCCTCTTATATTTTTCACTTCTCATCATCATCCATCTTCTTCTTCGTCTTTTCCTATTCCTCCATTTTCTTTTTCTTTCACCTCGTTTACTCCTTTTTCTCCCGACTTCTCGTTCTCATCCTCCTTCCTCTATTCTTTTTTTAATCTTCTTCCCCTCTTCATTCTTTTCTTCCTCCATATTTTCTCCTCTCCTTTCATTATCTTCTCTTTCCCCTTCTCCTCTTGGTCTTCCTTCCATCTTCTCGCCTCATTTATCTTCTCTTTTTCCTTCCGTCTCCTCTTCCTCTATCTTCTCCTCTTCCTTCATCTTCTCGCCTCCTCCATCTTTTCCTTTTCCCCCATCTTCTTTTCTTCTCTTCCTCTTTCCATCTAATCTTCCCTCGCCGCTTCTTTTCATCTTTTGCTCTTCCTCCTTCCATCTTTTCTTCTTCCTCCATTTTCTCCTCTTCATCTGCTCCCCTTCCATCGTCTCCTCTTCCTCCATTTTCTCCCCTCCCTTCATCCGCTCCTCTTCCATCTTCTCCTTCTCCATCTTCTCCTCTTCCTCCACTTTTTCCATTCCCTTCATCCGCTCCTCTTCCATCTTCTTCTCCTCCTCCATCTTCTCCTCTTCCTCCATTTTCTCCCCTCCCTTCATCCGCCCCTCTTCCATCTTCTCCTTCTCCATCTTCTCCCCTTCCTCCATTTTCTCCTCTTCATCTGCTCCCCTTCCATCTTCTCCTCTTCCTCCATTTTCTCCCCTCCCTTCATCCGCTCCCCTTCCTCCTCTAACGAAGTGCTTCTCCCCGCCCCTTCGGCCGCCCAGAAGCCCGTCGTCAATCAGCGGGGGACCTCACGCCCGCAGCACGTCGTGGGCGGTAGAGACGCGGGGCTTCCTCCTACAAGGCTTCTGGACCAATCACGTGGCTTCCGTGCATATGACCTGGCCAAGTACTGGTGTATATGAAGGCCACGTACAAGGCCAATGACCTGACCAAGTACAAGGCATCTGTACATGAGTAACAGGCTTCCATACATATAATGTGGCCATGTAGAAGACTTCCGTGCATAAGACTTTGTAACATACAAGGCTTCGAGCTTAAGGCCTTATAAAGTACAAGGCTTCCACCCATAAGGCCTGGCCAAGTACAGTGTTTGCGTACATACTACCAAATACAAGGCTTCCCGTAAATAGAATCAGGGCAGATAAGGAAAAAAAATGTTCGCATAGCCTCTTCAGTTCCTGGGTTTCGCACCAATTGCGAGGCTTGCTGATGCATAACTTATTCAGATACAAACTTTCTGACCAAATACAAGGCTTCCGTGCATGAAATCTACACAAATACAAGGCTTCCTACCCAAGTACAAGGCTTTCGTGCATGAAACCTACACAAGTACAAGGCTTCCGTTTATGAAATCTACACAAATACAAGGCTTCCTACCCAAGTACAAAGCTTCCGTTTATGAAACCTACACAAATACAAGGCTTCCGTTTATGAAACTTATACAAGTACAAGGCTTCCGTTTATGAAACCTACACAAATGCAAGCTTCCTAACCAAGTACAAGGCTTCCGTGCATGAAACCTACACAAATACAAGGCTTCTTAACCAAGTACAAATCTTCCGTGCATGAAACCTGGTCAAGTACAAGGCACCTGGGCCGGGACGCGGCTTTCGTGGCCAAAACCCAACCAGGTACACCTTGACATGGCTCGGAGTGAGCGAGCGAGTGCCTCCTTTTCCAGCTGATTTCCGGGTACGTCTTGGGTCTTCTTCTCGTGCTGTAAAAAGGAAGTTAATGTGCAAGTAAGGGTTAGAATTTGAGAAAAAAAAGGAATATAAAAACAGATAATAAAATGATTAAGTAATAAGGCGAGGGGGCGATGAAAGTCGATGTAAGTGATTATAAGTGTTGTAAGTGGCTGTGTAATTACTTACCGGATGTTGGTTGGTGCTGGAAGGAGGGTGAAAGGAAACGAAAACAGAGAGAAATGGAATGTAAAGAAAAGTAAAGAAGTGTACATGCTGGAAGGAGCGTGGAGATGAATAAAAGAGAATTGGAAATGATATGATGAATATAATAAATAGAACTGGAGAGAGAGGAAATAAAAAGGGATGGAAAAGATAAGTTGATATTGGATGGCGGAAGAACGAAAAGAAGAATGATACGGATGAAACTCGATGGAAGAGATAAGAATCGGCCTCTTAAAACGGAAACAAACGAAACGAAACGAAACAGAACTGAAAGGCAGATGGGACGAAGCGAAATCACAAGCAGAGCATTCATTGTCAGTCCCGAGAGGGCGCCCGAGGGT
Organism: Penaeus chinensis; assembly: GCF_019202785.1. Taxonomy (NCBI): domain Eukaryota; kingdom Metazoa; phylum Arthropoda; class Malacostraca; order Decapoda; family Penaeidae; genus Penaeus; species Penaeus chinensis. Next base: position 18,789,442 of record NC_061832.1, read on the forward strand.
TGGTCTCGACGCGGCCGAGGGAACGACGGCAAGGGAGCGACGGCGAGGGAGCGACGGCGAGGCAGGGCGGGCGGACGGGAGGCTGCGGGTCGGACGATGCCTACGCCCGCGCGCACGCCCATCCGTCTGTCCGCCCGCCCTCCCCCTCACCCACCCGTCCGCCCCCCCCCCTCCTCCCTCGCCCGCTTGCCCGTCCGCCCACCCGTCAGCCCGCCCGACGGTCCGCCCGCCTCTCTGCCGTTTGCTAAGAGGCGGGCGGATGAGGTGGGCGCGGCGAGGTCAGGTCAGGGGGCGAATTGATACGTAAGTGCGGGCTGATAAAGGCCTTTGCGAGCGGCTGGTTGAAACCTTTCGGCGGCGTTTAGGCGGTGAGGGGGAGTGGGGGTGTGTGTGGGTGGGGGCAAGAAGAGGGGGGGGGAGAGGAGAGGAGGGAGGGAAGTTGGCGGGAGAGGGAGGAAGAGGGAAAATAAGCTGTTGTTACGTGGGCAATGATGTTTTTTTTTTTTTACACTTTTTGGTTTTATTTTGGCTCTCTCTATTTTGCATCCATCCATTCACCCCCATCTCTCTCTCTCTCTCTCTCTCTCTCTCTCTCTCTCTCTCTCTCTCTCTCTCTCTCTCTCTCTCTCTCTCTCTCTCTCTCTCTCTCTCTCTCTCTCTCTCTCTTTCTCTTTCTCTGTCTCTCTCTGTCTCTCGCTCACTCTCATCCTTTTCCTCTTCCTCTTCCTCTTCCTCTTTTCCCCATCTCTCGCCTTCTCCGTTACCCCCTGTTCCCCCTTCCGCCTCCCCTCCCTGCCTCTCGTTCCCCCTTCTCCCCCCCCCCCCCCGCCTGCATCCCACTGATCCGACACACGTGCGAAATGCCCCGAGATAAGCCCATCCGTCACCCTTCGGGGCGCCGTCGCAGGGGGCCGGTGACATCTCGAGATCTCTTCAGCCTCCTTCTTCTCCTTCTCCTTTTCCTTTTCTTGCGTTTCCTTCTTCTTCTATTCCTTCTTCGTTTCCTTCTCCTACGTTTCCTTCTTCTCCAATTCTTTTTCCCTTTCCCTTTTCTTTTCTTCGGTTCTCCCTGTTCTCCCTTTCCTTCTCCTTCTCCTTCTCCTTCTCCTACGTTTCCTTCTTCCCCTTTTCCTCCTCTTTTCCCTTCGTTTTCTTATGTTTTTCCTTTCCGTTAACCTACGTTACCTTCTTCTCTTTTTTTTGTTTTGTTTTCCTTTTCATTCCCCTACGCTTCCCTCTCCTTTTCCAGCTCCTCTTTCATTTTCTGGTTCTCTCTTCGTCTCTCATTTCACCTCTTCATCCACCTTTCCTCCTCCTTCTTCTCCTTCATCTTTTTTCCCTTCGTCTGTTGCTGCATTCCTCGTCATGTTTTCCGTCAGCTCCTCTTCTTATTTTCGTCCTTATCTATTTACCTATTCGTTTTGCACTTCTATGTATTTCTTTATATAATTGTTTTACTTCTCTTTATCTTTTATAAATATCGACCTCTTCTTTTTCTGCGTCTAATCCTCTTCCTCTTTGTTTCCTTTGTCATCTTTTGTTGTTTTTCTTCATCCTCCTCCTCCTCTTATTCTTCCTCCTCCTCCACTTCCCCCTCCTCCTCCATTTCCTCCTCCACCTCCACCCCATCCTCCTCCTCCTCCTCCTCCTCCCCTCCATTTCTTAATCTTCGTCCACCTCCTCCTCCATTTCCTCCTACTTCTCTACTTCCTCCTCCTCCTCTTCCTCCTCCTCCTCCTCCTCTTCCCCTCCACTTCTTCCTCTTCCTCCACCTCCTCCTTCACCTCCTCTTCCTCCATTTCCTCCTCCTTCTCTACTTTCTCCTCTACCTCTTCCTCCTCCTCCTCCTCCTCCACCTCCTCCACCTCCTCCACCTCCTCTTCGTCCATTTCCTCCTCCTTCTCTACTTCCTCCTCCACCTCCTCTTCCTCCACCACTTCCTCCTCCTCCACTTCCTCCTC
>NC_061832.1:18798902-18803902 GCF_019202785.1 Penaeus chinensis
ATGGATAGAATGCGAGTGATAAAATTGTGAAAGTGAGAGTATGGGCGCCGCGCGAGTACGAGTGTGGGCGTGGGTGGCGGCCGGCGCAGGGTCATGGTAGGTCAAGCCTGGTAGATAGATAGAAGGAGTGAGAGCGAGAGAGAGAGTGAGAGCGAGAAAGAGAGAGAGAGAGAAATCAGAAATGCGTTCATCTCAGAAGGTGTGTCCCCCAACCCCTCCCCCTCCCGCTCCCCCTCGCCTCTGACCCCTCTGCCATGCTTCATTTCTCTGCCCCTTTCTCCCCTGCACCCTCCTCCCCCTCTTACCCCCTCTATTTACCCCCCTCCTTGACTCCCCCCCCACCCCGCCTCCTCTCTCCTGACCCCTCTCTATCCCCCCTCTCCTCCCCCCACCGTGCTCCTGTTCCCTGCCCCCTGCTTCTCTCTCCCTCTCCCCTCCCTCCTTCCTGCTCACCCCCCCCATCCCCCGCCCCGCCCATCCCCCGCCCCGCCCGCGCCCCCTCTTAATTGCCACGTGCAGACGCCGCCGAGGAGGCGTCCGCTCGGGTCTTCTATTCGATTTCTTGGTCGAGGCGGAGGTTTGTTAGTGTGTGGAGCTGCATACACGCCCGCACATATGTACAGTTGTACACACGCACACTCATGCACGCACACATATGTATACACACATGTATACGCACTCATATACACACACACACGCACACGCACACGCACACGCACACATACACACACGTCTCCTGAGCTCGAGCAATACACACGGAGACTCACGGAAGTGTGCCTGAGAGAATTACCTCGTCGGGTTCTCATGCACTTGTCATGCATCCCCTGCGAGAGAAAGGCATGCGATAATCATGCAGTCTTGCGCTGTCACTAAAGCTCAGACGCCTTAGACATTGTAAGACTTAATAAGACGTAATGATAAATGATTCCCTCATTGTTGGAGTCCACCGCTCGCTCGCGGTTTTCTCCACCTCCTTCTCTTCCTTATCTTCTTCTTCCTCCTCCTCTTCATCCTCCTCATCCTCTTCATTTTCTTCCTCTTCCTCTTCATCCTCCTCTTCATCCTCCTCATCTTCCTTTTCCTCATTTATCTTTCTCTTATTCCTCCTTTTCTTCGTCTTCTTCCTTTATCTCCTTCATTTACTACTACTACCACTACTACTACTACTCCTGCGCCTACTACTCATTCTCTTTTATTTTCCTCTTATTCCTCCTTTTCTTCGTTTTCCTCCTCTTCCTCTTATTATGATAATGATTATTACTACTACTCCCACTCTTCCTCGTTCTTCATCTACCTCCCATTCCCCTTTTCTTCGGCTCCCTCCTCTCCTCCTTCTTCCTCTTTTTCCTTCTCCTCTCCCTTGCGACGTGCGCTTTCGCCGTTGTTTTTCCAGTTATTCTTTGTTGACTTCTTTCTTTCTTTCTCTCTTTTTTTTTTTTTTTTTTTTTTTTTTTTACTGCAGCATTTATTTCTTTTACTTTTCCTTGTTTTTGTGTGCTTGTTTCCCCCCTCATCTTATTCCCTTCCTTTTCTTTTATCCTTTCCTGCCGCTTTTCCTCTTTGTCTTCCTCTCCTCTTTTCCACCTCTTTGTTTCCTCTCTTTCTCCTCGTTCTTTTCTAAGTCCTCATTTTCCTTTTTTAACCCCCATTTCTATCCCATTCTGCCTCTTCTTCCTCCTTCCTCCTCCTCCTCCTCCTCCTCCTCCTTCATCTTCCTCCTTCTCCTTCTTCCTCCTTCTTCCTCTCTTCTCTCCTCTTCTTCCTCCTCTTCCTCCTCCTCCTCTTCCTCTTCCTCCTTCTTTTTCCACCTCCTCCTTCTTTTTCCTCCTCCTCCTCCTTCTTTTTCCTCCTGCTCCTTCTTCTTCTGCCTCCTTATTCCCCGCCTCCTCCTCCTCCTCTCCCCTCCTCCTTCCCCTCCTCCTCCTCTCCCTCCTCCTCCTTCATCTTCCTCCTTCTCCTCTTCCTCCTCTCCTTCCTCCTCTTCCTCCTCCTCCTCTTCCTCCTCCTCCTTCATCTTCCTCCTTCTCCTTCTTCCTCCTCTTCTTCCTCCTCTTCCTCCTCCTCCTCTTCCTCTTCCTCCTTCTTTTTCCACCTCCTCCTTCTTTTTCCTCCTCCTCCTCCTTCTTTTTCCTCCTGCTCCTTCTTCTTCTTCCTCCTTATTCCCCGCCTCCTCCTCCTCCTCTCCCCTCCTCCTTCCCCTCCCCCTCCCCATCCCCCTCCCCTTCTTCCTCCTCCTCCTCCTCCTCCTCCTCCTCCTCGGTCACAGTCCTATTCCTACCCCTCTTCCTACTCCACCTCCTCCTCCTCCCCCTCCCCCTCCCCCTCCCCCTCCCCCTCCCCCTCCCCCTCCCCCTCTTCTTCCTCCTCCCTCACCGTCCTTTTCCTCCTCCTCCTCCCTTTCCTCCCTTAATATGCATCCCTTGGAGCGAGTCGGATTGATCGTTGCAGGAATGGCTCATCGAGAAGTTTATTTATGTAAATCAGCTTCATTGACGCTTTCTTATCTACAAGAGTCGCCTTGTATTTATCGGTGTCCGTTGCCTCTTCTTTATCTTATTGTCTTATTGTCTGTGTTTGTGTTTATCTTTTATATGATTTCTCTCGTTTATTTGTTTTTGTTTTTCGTGAGATTTTTTTACTCTTCATTTTCTCGTCCCTCCATGTTTTCTTCCTTACTTCGCCGTTCCCCTCTTTCTTCTCCTCTTCCTCCTTCTCCTCATTTGCTTCCTCCTCTTCCTTGTCCTCGTCCTCTCCCTCTTCCTCCTTCTCTTCCTTCTCATCCTCCTTATCATCATCATCTTCCGCTGCCTCTTCGTCATCATCATTCTTCCTCCCTCTCTTCTTTTTCTCTTCCTCCACTTCTCTTTCTGTCTCTTATCTCCTACTGTCCTCCTTGTACCCCGATTCCCTTTTCCTCCTCCTCCACCTTCATCGCCACCCCCTTTCCTCGTCCCACTCCTTTCTCCTCCTCCCCTCCTGTCTCTTCTTCTTTCCCTCCTACCTCCTCCTTTCTCTTTCTCTACCTTTACCTCTCTCTCTCCTCCCCTCCTTCCCATATCCCTCCCCAAATTCTTCTTCGTGCCTCTCCTCCCATATCTTCCTCCACCTCTCCGTCCTCCTACCCCACCTCCCTGTCCTCCTTCCACCTCCTCATCCCTCCCTGAACCTCCCATTCCTCTCTCCCTCCTCCTCTCAATCTTCCTTCATCCTTCTCATCCCTCCATCCTCCTCCATATTCCTCCTCCTTTTCCTCCGCCTCCCCTTCTTCCTTCTTCTATCCCATCCCTCCTCCCTCCTCCCCATTCCTCCTCCCCCTTCCTCCTCCCTCCTCCCTCCTCCATATTCCTTCCTCTTCCTCCCCATCCTTCCTTCTCTATCCATCCCTCCTTCCTCCTCCATATTCCTCCTCCTTTTCCTCCGCCTTCCCATTCTTCCTTCTTCCTCCTCATCCCTCTTTCTCCCCATCCCTCCCCCTTCCTCCAAATTCCTCCTCCCATTCCCCCGTCTCCCCATTCTTCCTTCTTCCTCCTCATCCCTCCTCCTCCCCATCCTTCCCCCTTCCTCCAAATTCCACCTCCTTTCCCACCGTCTTCCTCCCCATTCCTCCCCCCTTCCTCCAAATTCCTCCTACTTTCCCCCCGTCTCCCCATTCTTCCTTCTTCCTCCTCATCCCTCCTCCTCCCCATCCCTCCCCCTTCCTCCAGATTCCTCCTCCTTTCCCCCCGTCTCCCCCTCGCCTTATCTCCTACGTCCAGCAGAGACTCCCAACAGACGCTGAATACTAAAACAAGGGGCCGAGTGAGTGGTTTTCATCCCGTGTTTCGTAGTGGCTGGGTGCTTGATGATTGCCTGATAGCGAGGGTAACTCAGAGGGAGAGGGGAGAAGGAGGGAGAGGGAGAGGAGAGAAGGAGGGAGGGGGAGAGGAGAGAAGGAGGGAGAGAGAGAGAGGAGAGAAGGAGAGAGGGGGAGAGGGAGAGGAGAGAAGAGAAGGAGGGAGAAGACGAAAAGGAGAAGAGGAGGGACAGGGAGAGGGATTGGAGAGAAGGAGGGAGAAGACGAAAAGGAGAGAAGGAGGGACATGGAGAGGGATTGGAGAGAAGGAGGGACAGGGAGAGGAGAGAACTAGGGACTGGGAGAAGGAGAGGAGAGAAGGCGGAAGAGGAAGAAGGAGAGGAGAGGAAAGAAGGAGGGGGAGGGAGAGGAGAGGAGGGAGGGGGAGAAGGAGGAAAGGATGAAGGAGGGAGGGAGGAGAGGAATAGAGGAAAAGAGGGAGAGGGAGATGAACAAGGGAGGAAGGCGGTGAAAGGAAGGGTGAATGGGAGGGAGGGAGAGAACCACTGGGGTTTTTATTGGCAGTTGAGTAATGGCAACGGAAACCGATACTGTTGTTGTTCTTTTTGTTGTTTTTATAATTATTATTGATATAGTCATTAGTTAGAAGCAGTAGTAGTAGCAGTAGCATTTCTAAGAGCATCAGAGTAGTTTCACTCAATAGCACGCTAACTTCAATTATGGAAGCCGTTTTGCAAATATAGCATCTGTTGTTAGGATTTCCGTTTCAGTGTTGGTCATTATAATTTTTTTTTCCATTAATATTTTAACTATTCTTGCCATTTTATTGTTATTGATCTTTCTGTTGATTTCATTATTATTATTATTTTCGTCATTTTTATCTGTATTATGACTATCATTATTATTGGTATTGTTGTCATTATTATTATTGTTGCTATTATAGTTATTATTATTATTGTTATTATTACTGTTATTATTATTATTATCATCATCATCAGTGTCTGTATCAGTATCATTATCATCATAATTACTATTAGTAACTAATAGTAGTAGTAGTAGTAGTTTTGTCACTTTTATTATCATCCTCACCATTATTTGTTACCATCATAATGTCTATTATGACTGCTTTATCACAGTGACGCGCCAGCCAGACACCCTTTCGAAAGTAAACCTGCTGTTTATGAACTTCCTCCGAGCAAAACTTTTT
>NC_061832.1:18813902-18816402 GCF_019202785.1 Penaeus chinensis
CCGGTCTTGTCTCGGTTGAAAGTAACAGCATCACCATCACAAAGGGAACAATGGCCGTCCCTGTCCCTCTGCCATGTGCCTGTTAGTGTCGTTGCTATTGAATTGTTTAGTTTAGGTTTCCTCTATTTATATTCCTTGATTCCTCTTGTTGTTGATGTTACTGTTGTTGCTATTCCTCTTACACCACCTCCTTCTCCAATCCTTCAATCCTTTTCTCCCTCCAGTCATCATCATTCTCGTGTGGGTACTGTTCCTCTTCCTCCCCCTCCTCCTCATCATCATCATCACCATCATCATTCTCACTCTCCTCCTCCTCTTTCTCCTCCTCCTCCTCCTCCTCCTCCTCCTCCTCATCGGGTGAATGGATTCATCAACCGAAGCCGAATTGAGCGCTGATCTCCTTCCGAACCTCCAAACGGCACTCCAGTCCACATAAGGTCCCCAAGGACCCCCAAGGACCCCACCTGGACCTCCCACCCGCTTCTGTAGATCCCCCTGTGGGATGGCCCCCCTCCCTTTGAACCCCCTCGTGCTCCCTCCCCTTTCTGGCCCGAACAAAGCTCGGGCACCTTACATACAATCGGGATTAGAAAGTCACCCTGGGATTAGGCCGGGATTGTCATTAGCATCAGCTCCCTTATCCCGAATATTCGTGGGCGGGGGGGGGGGGGGGGGAGAGGTCTTTATACTGCCTGGGATTCTTATATTGCCTGGCGGGAGGGATCCTTATACTGTCTGGCGGAGGGGGGTCCTTATACTATTTTTTGGGGGGGTCTTTATACTGCTTGGAGGGGGGAGGGGTCCTTATACCGTCTGGCGGGTGCAGTGTGCAACTCTGGTCTTGTACAGCTGGAAGGTTGAGTGATTGATTGATTGGGATATTTTTTCTCTCCGTCTTGCTTTGTTTCTCATTCTCTTTTTTTTCTGTTTGGTTCACTCTCCATTCCTTTCCCTTTATTCCTTTCTCTTTCTCTTTATATTCTCCTCAGTGACTCTATATTCATAATGGTGGCAACTGCATCGTTAGCCGTTGCATTACCATTTCCTCCGAATATCTCAGGCGAAGGCTCGAATCTCGCTGATCTAAACGAGGCTTGACACGGGCGGCTGACCCTGGGTCCCACGCCCCTCCCTCCTCCCTGCCCTCATCTAGTCCCTCCTTTCCCTCCTCTAGTCCCTCCCTTCCCTTCTCTAGTCCCTCCTTCGGATCCTTTACTCTTTCGTTTCCTTCCTCTTGGCTTCTCTCCTCTATTCCCTCCCTTCCTTCCCTCCTCTGTCTCACCCTCCCTTCCATCCTCGGTTCCCTCCCCTCTTCCCTTCTCTACTCCCTCCCTCTGTTCCTTCATTCTATTTCCTTCAACCTACTTTGTCTCCTTCCTCTTCCCTTCTCTGTTCCATCCCTCCTCTCTTTCCTTTCCTCTGTTCCTTCCCTCAGCTATTCACTCCCTCCTACCTTCTCGCTTTTCCCTTCCCTTCTCTATGTTCGCCCTTCGTAACGTCCGTCATCTATTCCTTCCCTCCTCTCTTCTTTCCCTCCTTTCCCTCCTCTCGATTCCCTCTTTCCTTTCCCTTCTCTGTTTTTTCCCTTCTCGATTGCCACCATTTACTTTTCTGTTCTTCTCTCTTGTCTCCCCCTTCTATCACTCGCTTTCCTCCCATCCATTTCTTTTATTCTCTCATTCGATTTTATCCCTTTCAATCTGCCATTCACACTTATTTCTCGTTTCTTTGCCTCCTTCTGTCCTGCTCTTCCTTCAACCCTTTCCTCTTCTCTTTCCCTTCTCTCCCTCGTCTTCTTCGTCTTCATTCCTCCCCTTCGCGTTTATCCTTCTGTTCCCTCCGTGCATGCCCTTCCCCATTCCCATTCAGCTATCCCTCTCTCCCTTCCCAACCTATCTTCTCATCTGCCAGCCGCCCGTTCGTTAGCCCCCCCCCCCCCCCCGTTGCCCTACACTGCCTTCGCTTACCTTACAATGTCCCCTTTGCCCTTTTCTTTCCCCTCCCCAGCATCCACTCCCCTCTCCTCTACCGTCCATCTCTCCCTCCTTCCCCTCCAGTCCTCCATCATTTCCCCGGTCCCTCCCTTCTCCTTTCTCTTCTCTCCCTCCACCTCCCTCCCCATCCCTCCTCCTACCTCGAGGCATCTCGACGCCCGCAATATATCAATGTTGACGATAGGGCATCCAATGCAGGCAGGCGATTGCAACGCGGCTGTCTCTGTGCCCGGCTGGGTCCCTCTCGACGGCTCGCCTGTTTTCTCTCATTTGTCATTTTTGTTCAGGAATATGCACATGTGTGCGCGCACACACACACACACACACACACACACACACACACACACACACACACACACACACACACACACACACACACACACACACACACCTATCCTCTCTCGTTGCGTGTAGCTTGATCTTGGTCATTTTTCTCTCGCTATGTGGTATCTGTCCCCTTGCTGTAGTATCTTCTTTATTGGTTTTCTGTTGTTGCTGCCGTCGAA
>NC_061832.1:18836402-18841402 GCF_019202785.1 Penaeus chinensis
TCTGAGATATAATGTACAAGTTTTCGCTTATATTCTTCATTACACAGTTTACACTTAGTTTCTTCGACATTACAAACTGTACTGACCTGCCAATACAATCTATATCCAAGCCTGATTCTTGCAGTCACAGCATCACACTGTCTTGTTCTTTTTTTATATATATCAATGATGAATGAATCTTGCCTAAACCGGTCATAGTGCTTTATGCTACAGCTTTCAGGGCGCTGAGAATTAATCAACTCAGTCAAGTCCTCTCTAAAGGAGGCTATAATGATGTAGAAAATCCTAGAAAGAGGTATCCCAAGATCTATGTCCACACTTTGTTTGTCACATGCTGACTTTGCTAGGCGATCAGCATGATCATGCCTAGGGATGCCAACATGCGATGGAATCCACACAAAACGTATATTATGGCCTCGTTCTTTTGCACGATACACGTTTATCCTGATGTCATTTGCAATATTTCCCGCACCTTTGTCTAGAGTGTTCAGAGCTTGGAGAGCACTCTGTGAATCGCAGAAAATGAACCCCTGATCCTTGATTCAATAGAAATTCGGTGGCCATGAGTATTCTTGCCAACTCAATTTGCATAGTGCTAGCCCAGTCATGAACCCTCCTACAATCCTGGTGCTGCAAAATATTTTTATATACAACAAAAGCGCATCCTGCTCTGCTCCCAGACTGCAAGGGTCCGTCAGTGTAGCATTCATATGCATTAGAAAGAGTGTCTAGATGCTCATTTATAATTGCAAGTGCATACTGTTTAAGTATAGCAGGGGGGACACTGTCTTTTTCGGGGGCAGCCTTCGTGGGGGCTAAATTCAAACAGAGCGCGTTGAAACCGTAGATTTATGTGTAGCCCCCACCCCCGGTATATTCGTTTTTTAAATATTGTTTGAAAAATTGGGAACTAAATTAATGGAATTGACGACGCTACTTAAGACTTTATGATTAGAGCGCTGAAGGGGGAAGTGGTAGACGAGAGCACGAGTCGGCTGCCTAAACATCGCGTCCTCCTCCTCTTCTTCTTCCTTCCCTTCCTTTGTCCTTCTTATTGTCCTTTTTTCCTTCTTTTTCTCCCTCCCTCCCTCCTTACTCTACTTCTTAGCCCATTCTTCCTATCATCTCGCCCCAACCCATCTTCCTCTGTTCTTCTTCCTCTCTCTGGTTCATCCCTTTCCCCTTTTCCATCTCCCTTTCCCTTTTGCCCTCTCCCTTTCCCTTTTTCCCTCTCCCTTTCCCTTTTTCCCTCTCCCTTTCCCTTTTCCCTCTCCCTTTTCCCCTTTTCCCTCTCCTTTTTCCCTCTCCCTTTTCCCCTTTTCCCTCTCCTTTTTCCCTCTCCCTTTCCCCTTTTCCCTCTCCCTTTCCCCTTTTCCCTCTCCTTTTTCCCTCTCCCTTTCCCCTTTTCCCTCTCCCTTTCCCCTTTTCCCTCTCCCTTTTCCTTTTCTTCCCTCTCCCTTTCCCCCTTTTTCTTTTCCCTCTCCCGAACTATCTTATCTTCTTGGGTTGGGTTGGGGAAAGAGAAGGGGGAGGGGGAAGTGGAGGGAAGATATGGAAGGTAGAGAAGGAGAAGAAAAAGAAAAAAGAAGAAGAAGAAGAAGAAAGAGAGAATTAGAAGAAGAAGTAGAATTAGGAAGAGAAGAAATAGTAGCAGAAGTAGGAATAGGAGGAGGAGGATAATAAGAAGAATAAGAATAATAAAAAGAAGAGCAGGGGAATGGTTAGTTGAAAAGCCAAGAGAAGTTCTGAGGCCGCCGGTGGGCCGCTTGGTAGGGGTCTCATGCAGGCGTCTGTATCGGGCTGTTCTTTATGTATTGATTTCTTGTTGTCGCTCTTCGTGTTTGTCTTGGTATATTTATGTTAGATATTCGTGATGTTACCGTTGTTCATTCATTCATTATTGTCATCAGAAGTAGTAGTAGTAGTAGTAGTAATAGTAGTATCGTCAGTGTTGTTGTTACTGTTGCTTATTTTATAAATAATAATGGTAATAATAAATAATGATAATGATCATAAAAACAATGATAGTAGTGATACAGATGATGATATTAATAATAATGATAATTATTATTCTTATTATCATTATCATCATCACCATTGTTATTATTATCACTAGTATTATAATTATTTCTTGCCATGATTATTATTGTTTCTTATATTAATACCGTTGCCATTATTATTATTATTATTATTATTATTATTATTATTATTACAGCTGTGATTTTTATTACTAAAAGCTACAATATTAATAGTGCTGTTACTATTGCCATAGAACCTGTGTACAGAAACCCGCAAACGATCTGGCACTTGCAACCAATATATTACGTGTCGAAGCTGACGGACCATTCGTCTCATTCTCTCTCTCTGTCTCTCTCTCTCTCTCTCTCTCTCTCTCTCTCTCTCTCTCTCTCTCTCTCTCTCTCTCTCTCTCTCTCTCTCTCTCTCTCTCTCTCTCTCCCTCTCTCTGATTTCCTCCTTGCTCCCCACCCCTCCTCTCTCCCTCCTTCCCTTTCTACCCCCCTTCCTCCCCCCTCTTCTCTCCCCCTCCCTCCCTTCCCTTCTCCCCACCCCTTCTCCCTCCCTCCCTCCCTCCCTCCATCCATCCCTCCCTCCCTCATGAATAAACAGCTTCGACGGACAAGCAGAACCGATATTCTTCATTATTCAACGTCCCGTCGCCTGTCACTTTTATCTCGTGCCTTATTAGTGTCGTTTATCAGTACCTGTTATGGCGGGGATTTATCGGTATTTCTTTGTTGAGATTTTTTCGGGGGTGTTGTTTGTCCTTCTTTTTGTTTTGTTTTGTTTGTTTGTTAATGTGTATGTTTGTGTATAGGAGTGTGTGTGTGTGTGTGTGTGTGTGTGTGTGTGTGTTTGTGTGTGTGTGTGTGTGTATGTGTGTGTGTGTGTGTGTGTGTGTGTGTGTGTGTATTTGTGTGTGTGTATAGGAGCTTGTGTGTGTGTGTATGTGTGTGTGTGTGTGTATGTGTGTGTGTGTGTGTGTGTGTGTGTGTGTGTGTGTGTGTGTGTGTGTGTGTGTGTGTGTGTGTGTGTGTGTTCATGTGCGTGCTTCATCCCTACTGTCCTTCTGTCACCCATAGACCGTCTGTCACTCTCACTTTCACTTTCCTCTTCGGGTCAAATATGCTCGAAGGAGTCAGACTTCGACTATTTACTAGGTTTAAAGGAGAGGGGGAGGGGGAGGGGAGGGAGAAAGCGAAAGAATGGAAGGGAGTGAGAGAGAGAGAGGGAAGAGGGAGGGGGGAGGGAGGGAGAGGAAGAAGGAGAGGGAGGAGAGAAGGAAAAATGGAGAGAGAGAGAGAGAGAGGGGGGAGATGGAAAGAGAGAAGAGTGGGAGAGAATAGAGAGAGGAAGAGACCGAAAGAGTGAGAGGGGGGTAGAAAAGAGATGTGTGAGAAGGGAGTGAAAGGAGAGGAAAAGAAGGGAAGATAAAAGTAAGAGAGAGAGACAAAAATAAGCAGAGGAAGAAGCACGTTTATGTTTAGAAGTTCGTGTGTATGTGTGTGTCCACGTGCGTGCTTTTAATTATACTCAGCGCCCACTTTCATTTCGTTTATTTATTCTGTTCCACATTTCCTCTAACCTGGCCTCTTTCTGATTCCTACTCACATTTTTTTTTATTACTGAACCCAATGTAAAGATGAAAGATCGGAGTCACACGACGGAATTCAAGATGACAACCCCCCCCCCCCCCCTTGCAAAAACTGGCGCAGCAACAAATGAAATATTCTCGAAGCAATTTGCATGTTCTTTGAGGTCGAATCGAGCGGAGTTGACGCCTCGCTAGTTAGCATTATGATCTTTTTCCCAACGGATTCATTCAAAATATATCACAGTTTTCTTTTTTGCACCAGTTGTCGTCAGAATTCATTTTATTCCTGACACCTCACCCGCACGCGCACACACACACACACACACACACACACACACACACACACACACACACACACACACACACACACACACACACACACACACACACATTCAGACACACACATTCATACATACATATACATACATACATACATACATACATACATACATACATACATACGTACATCCATACATAATACATAAAGATTCAGTCAAAATCACGCGGGCTTCCTCAAGGCAACTCCTGTTTCATGTGCATTTTGAGTGCATGTATGTCGTAAGCTTTATTGACTACGAAATTCTCTAAATGTTCGCTTTATTACTAACCTGTGACTTCCTGGATTTAGTCGTATCGTATTTGAGTCGTTTATTATGCTGTCACATTATATGTATAGTATATATATTTTTTGACAGTATATATACTTCCATCGTTGTCATTTTTACAAATGATTATTGTTATCGTTAGCTGTACCATTATCTTCACTATGGTCGTCACTGATTGTAATAGTAGTGGGAGTATCCTGTTAACTGCCTTTATAACATCCTATTATTTTTATTTTTCCGTCATTGTTGTTTGGATCCTTTTGGTTTAAGGTTCTCGTTGGGTTGCGATGGTTTTGCAATGTTTCGTGGATTCGTAAGCATTATTTTCTGTTAATTTTCGTGTTGGTCTGTCTGCGTGCGTGTGCGAAAGAGTGAGGGAGAGAGAGAGGGGCAGACAGCGACAGAGAGAGAATGACAGACAGAACAGGGACAGAGGTAGAGAAATACTCGCATACAAGCATAGAGAGAGAGATACAGAGATAGAGAGAGAGAGAGAGAGAGAGAGAGAGAGAGAGAGAGAGAGAGAGAGAGAGAGAGGTGGGGGTCAAAGAGAGAGAGACAGAGGCAGAGAGAGACAGAGAACGAGAGAGAGAAAGAGAAAGAGACAAAAGCAGCGATCCCCCCCCCCCCCCCCAAATCGGCCGGCAGCATTATGGCCGAGGAGACAAAATTCATTCCGCTTCTGACAGCTTCAACGGCCAGGCGTGACAGCTGCAGTTAGTCGCCAGTGCTTTCACGCGCACTCTTTACCCTTACTTTTATTGTTTATTTACCTATCATAT
>NC_061832.1:18856402-18873902 GCF_019202785.1 Penaeus chinensis
TTTTCTCATTTTGGGTCACATCAGGCCTCCTCTGTCTGGGTGGTCATGTTGTAGTATTTTGCATTTGCATTCAATTCTGATTGACATTCTTCTTACTTTCAGTGGTTGCTGAAGTTGCACGAGCAGTACTGAAAGAGGACTTGCCCTTAGGTCTCTTCCTTCTGTTGATGCTTCAGGAACCAGAGGATGCCAAGGATGTGCTTTCTAGCCTCCCACGCACAGATGTTTCCTTACAGGTAATGATTCTTTGTTAAAGAAGTAATAGAAACTGAGATGCATTTAGTCATTTGATATTTTTTGTTATATCAGTGTGTATTATTATCTTGAGTTACTTTTTAATGGGGGAATGAATAGCTCATCAGACAGTTAGTGAGGCTTCTTAATATGATTAAACTAATTAGCACATTTTCCCAACAGATGACACTCTACTACTATGCTTTACAAATATATACAAGTTTGCACCCATGGACACAGCCAAGCGTTGCCCCAGTCTTCTTGCATGACCCCAATGATGTCATTGATAGTGTTACAAGCCTGGTTGAAGAATTGGACTCTTCAAAGCTCAATAGTCAGCTTTGTCAGTATGTGGACCTTTTCAAGAGTACCCAAGATCTCGTCTCAGACTATGTACAAGGCCAAGCTCTTCAGAGATTGGGAGCTGGTGTTGACATTGACAGGTTCTTGGTTGACAGCAGCTATAAGGAGGATACAGTTTTAGGCCTGGCCATGACTCATGACAATGAGGTGCTTGACTTGGCTCTTACATTAGCAAGGAAGTATGAAGTCTCTCTGTGGCAAGTTTATATGACCTATTTGCAGCATTTATTTGATTCAGATATTTCTACTAATGACATCAAGCAGTGCATAGAAGAAAAGAACTTGGTGGAGAAACTGAGCAAAGAGCCCAGAGAATTCATATCCCGAATGGAGCAGACTGTGTTCCTGACAGTGAGTGGATGTGACCATGAGCGTCTCTTGCTCTATTACACTCTGATTGAGCAGTGTGGAGGCAAGAAAGCCGAGGCCAAAGCAGCTGGATCCCACATCAAACTCTTGAAAAAACTGAAGGGTTCTGCCAAAGGACTTAATTACAAGCTGCTCCTGAAGTCAGATACAGATGTCATGGCTCTGTTGCGCCCTGTCCTAACAGCTCAGAATGTCAACAATCTTGCAAAAATGGCAAGAAATGTTCCCAGTATGAAGGATGCTGGAATTAACCCAAGTACAATTTACTGTGCTTGGGCCCAGAAGTATTTCTTTGATTTTTCTTCTGACAGGAAACCTAAGACTGCAAATGCATGGATTACAAGGTAAGATGCTGTGATACATAATATCAGATATTTATGATTTTTGTTGTATGGTTTATATATTTTAACTAATAGTGGTAGATAATGTTACAAAATGCAGTCAACTGGATATTTCTTTTCAGGTTTAATTCGTGTGAGGAGTACATGGAGAAGATGAATCCAAGTGATGTTACGATGTTTGTAAAGCAGTTGGTGCTGTCAAGTGAAAGTGCTAAGATGGTGCCCCTGGAAGCAAGGATGGAGTACTGCCAGAAAGTCATTAAATTCAGCAGTGAGCAGGAGGGAAAAGAGCAGGTGAGTGCTGCTGAGTTGTCTCTGATGTTGCTAATGGTTTCTAATGGTTGGAAATGTTAGTGTCAGAGATGCTTTTTTTGCTCTTTAATGAAAAGATATTAACTATGTGATTTCAGTGTCTTTAATGTATTATCATGTATTTTTACTAAAGATATCTGAGGCAAGAAAAGTCCTCTTTAATTATTCATATAAATTAATATTATTAGGTATATTAGATTTTTTGCGTGCTCATAAGGGCAAAAAGATCATTTTGCAAGTTGGAAAGGAATCACAAATTTTAAGGTTCCAAGTAAAAAGTCTAGATTTTAAAGTCTGCAAATATGATTCATCACACAGAAATTCAACAGGATGACATACATGAAAGCAATGTTACTGTAATATTCAATTTTTTATTGTTTTATAATCCATGTTTATAAACAGACATGTTAGAGGATGGTAAAAGTGGAAAATATAGATCTGCGCTTAAAACTATATTTTTCATCTTTATTTTCATCTTTAAGTACATTCACCTCCCTTCATACACTTCCAAATGCACCACTTTGCATTGCAAGAAGCAAATGCACATACCCTGTATTTGTACTGGTATTTATTTTGGATACAGGGGTATCACACAATGATTTACACATTGGAGTTGTGAACTTTGAAGTGTAGAGAACTGTTTATCATGTTTCATAAAGAATCATCACATTAGTTGTGAAGTATTATATATGCTTTGAGAATAACGTATTGAATTGCCATTTAGAACATTTACAGAAAATTTAAAAACTTTTTCAAGAATGTAACATTCTCTTTCTTTCTCTTTTTCTCTCTCTCTCTCTCTCTCTCTCTCTCTCTCTCTCTCTCTCTCTCTCTCTCTCTCTCTCTCTCTCTCTCTCTCTCTCTCTCTCTCTCTCTCTCTCTCCTCTTTCTCTCTCTCTCTAACTCGTCTCTCTTTCTCTCTCTCTCTAAATCGTCTCTCTTTCTCTCTCTTTCTCTCTCTTTCTCTCTCTTTCTCTCTCTTCTCTCTCTCTCTCTCTCTCTCTCTCTCTCTCTCTCTCTCTCTCTCTCTCTCTCTCTCTCTCTCTCTCTCTCTCTCTCTCTCTCTCTCTCTCTCTCTCTCTCTCTCTCTCTCTCTCTCTCTCTCTCTCTCTCTCTCTCTCTCTCTCTCTCTCTCTCTCTCTCTCTCTCTCTCTCTCTCTCTCTCTCTCTCTCTCTCTCTCTCTCTCTCTCTCTCTCTCTCTCTCTCTCTCTCTCTCTCTCTCTCTCTCTCTCTCTCTCTCTCTCATTCTCTTTCTCTCTCTCTCTCTCTCTTCTCTTTCTCTTTCTCTTTCTCTCTCTCTCTCTTTCTCTCTCTCTCTAACTCGTCCCTCTTTCTCTCTCTCTCTCTCTCTCTCTCTCTCTCTCTCTCTCTCTCTCTCTCTCTCTCTCTCTCTCTCTCTCTCTCTCTCTCTCTCTCTCTCTCTCTCTTTCTCCTTCCTCTCTCTCTCTCCTCTCTCTCTCCTCTCTCTCTCCTCTCTCTCTCCTCTCTCTTTCCTCTCTCTCTCCTCTCTCTCTCTCCTCTCTCTTTCCTCTCTCTCTCTCCTCTCTCTCTCTCCTCTCTCTCTCTCCTCTCTCTCTCTCTCTCCTCTCTCCTCTCTCCCTCCTCTCTCTCTCTCCTCTCTCTCTCCTCTCTCTCTCCTCTCTCTCTCCTCTCTCTCTCCTCTCTCTCTCCTCTCTCTCTCTCCTCTCTCTCTCTCCTCTCTCTCTCTCTCTCTCTCTCTCTCTCTCTCTCTCTCTCTCTCTCTCTCTCTCTCTCTCTCTCTCTCTCTCTCTCTCTCTCTCTCTCTCTCTCTCTCTCTCTCTCTCTCTCTCTCTCTCTCTCTCTCTCTCTCTCTCTCTCTCTCTCTCTCTTTTCCTTTAATGCATAGTGTACAGAAGAGGAGGAAAGTGAGGAAGAGGAGGAGGAGGAGGAGGGATGGCTGGTGAGCATAGTGCATTGTAATATTTATTATTTATTTTACACTTTTTATTTGATTTTACAACAAACTTTCTGAATTTTCTGACAGATCTACAGTTTGTGATACCATTATCTTTCTCTTCTGCATTTTTGTGCAATTATTTCCATTTATTATTTTGCAGTTAATAGAAGTTAAAGCATGAATAAATTATAGATATCTTAAACACTATAATAGAAACTCTCACATTAATTATAACACTAACACTTATACCAATACCAACATCCACATGGACAAGTACACTCATATATTTGGAAACCAATGCAAAAGAAATTCTTGTAACAGGATTTTGATAGCAAAATTGACCGGGAAGGTTTCGATCCCAGAGCACAGACAGATTTGTGGAATGCAAAATTTCAAGAAGTCATAAATTAATATTGCCTTTTCCAAAGTCTAACAGATAATACCTGGGTAAGAGGGTTAGATAGACTGACTATGATTGACCTAATATTCACAAAGCATAATGATGATATTAAGGATATAGAGTACTGTCCTCTTCCAGGAAGACAGGACCATGTAGTAATTAAACTAAAATACTGTCTGTTACAGGAAAAACTAATCATAAGTAAGGAAAGAAAAGTTCAGTGACAAGAGATGTAATTATAAAAGCCTTAAAGATTTCTTTGATGGCATGAACTGGGAAACACTCCTGGATGATGAGAACCCTGATATACAATGTTCAAAACTTAGTGAAGTCTATAAAAAAGGAGTAGAAAAATTTATATCAATATTTATAACTGTAGCAGGAAATGACTAAAGTGGTTCAATTATGAATCAAAAAACAAATGAGAGGGAACATGCAGCTCCCTTGGAAAAGGTTCAGAAGACTTAAATCTCAGGCAGCATATCAAGGGTATAAAGTAGGAAGAAGTGAGTATAGTCAAATCATAAGGGAGGCAAATTTAGACTCTGAAAAGGGTAAATCAATAAATGTACCAATCAACCAAAGCTCTTCTTTAACTATATAAATAGTAAGACTGAAAGTAGAGATCAAATCAGCACCATCAAAGACAATAACATTGTTTATAGTAAGGAAGAGGAAATGTGCAATATCCTTAATGAGAAATTTCAGTCAGTGTCTGTTTAGGACTGATACTTTGAAATGGCAAATAACCATACAAACGTAAATCAGAATATTGAAAAGAGGGACCCAGATGAGATTTCTAACTGGGTTCTTAGAGAATGTGCTGAAGAACCATGTACTCCTTTATTGTTCATATTCCAAAATTTAGTGAGACAAGGAAGCTAGAAAACTCATGTAAACTTGCTGACATTAAACCTTTATAGAAGAGTGGCAACAAACAAAGCCCTCTAAATTGTAAATCAGTTTCATTAACCAGTGTAGTTTGTAAGCTGTTAGAAAGGTTAAATAGGAAACAATGGGTTGAAGTACTTGAAAAACACAAAATTATATCAAATAAGCATTGGTTTTAGGGAAGGAAGGTCATGTGTAGCAAATCTCCTCTGTTTTTATGAGTTTCTGAAATATTACAAGAAAAGGCTGGCTGGATTGTATGTACTTAAACTTTAAAAAGGCATTTGATAAAGCATGTCATAGAAGACTGTATGGAAATTAGAACACCTAGGTGGAGTGAAAGGCGGTTTAGTTCTCTAAGAGATATGAGCTACAAAGAGAGACTACAGAAAATAGGATTTACTACTTTGGAAGAAAGGAGAAAAAGGGGTGACATGATTTTGCTGTTCAACTATGTTGAACAGGAAGAGTGAAGTTAGACAAAGATCATTTTGAACACAAGATGGACAAGAGGTCACAGTAAAGTTGAAAGTAAAAAGAGGTGATTAAGATGTCAGAAAGTTCAGTTTCCCAAACTATTTAAACATGGAACAATTTCCCAATTAACGTGGTGTGTGCCAAAAATGTGCATCAATTTAAAAACACATACACACACACATATAAACACTCCTTTATGCAGAAACACACACACACACACACACACACACACACACACACACACACACACACACACACACACACACACACACACACACACACACACACACACACACACACACACTGTGTATGTATGAGTATTCATGTGTAAATATAAATGCATTTGATTATGCACTTTTTTTTAGAAATACTGTATATTTGCAGTATTTCCCTCCATTATAGATGCATGCTTACTTTTTCACTGCTACAGGAAATACTATACCATTTCCATTTAAAAACTCTCAAATTGTCGAAATGTAGGCTTGTTGTGGCAAAATTGGATTATTCATGTAGTATGTATTGATACCATGTTCTTGAATGTGTGGTAAGACACTGCAGGTGGATATCATGAATGTCAGTAGTAAAACTCCATTGGCCATAGCAATTGTAGATTAGCACCTTCCAAACTGTCTTAGAGAATTCACTTGGGTTTGTTAGAAAAGCTTTCTAAGCTGTCTAAGATTATTTGATTTTTAGAGAATTTTTTAAAATGTCTTTGCATTAACACGTGCAAACATTACTATAACCAGATTATGCATACACACACAAATGCACACATGTACACACACACACACACACACACACACACACACACACACACACACACACACACACACACACACACACACACACACACACACACAAAATAACTTAAGAAATTCAATCAACTGTGACACTGCAGGTTCCTGACGATGGAAGGAAGTGGAAGGAGGTAGGGGAAACAGCCAAGCAATGGAGAGGCCACTTGGACCTCCTTCGTTCTGACACATTCCTTAAGCTCCAGAACAGCGAGGATCAGATTCTCTGCAACTATGCAAACAAGGTAAGCATAACCATGATAAGTGTGAAGTCTTACCATAGGATTATTATTATTATTGTATATTATTATTTATTATTATTGCTAATATTATTGTAATTACTGTTATCTTACTAATACAAAGCAGTGATTTGTCATGAACCACCACAAGGCAAATCAAATTAATATTACCCTTATTTTAGACCAGGGTTAGGGAAACACATAAATTACCCCTGTCATTAGATTTTTTTTTAAATTGGGGACACAGGAGACAGTAAACTCTAAAAGACTGACACTCTCATACAAAAACATTTGGACATTCATATTGCAGAAAGTCAGGAATATTATTCTTTCCTTTCACATATAACATATTATGAGTCATCATATATTAAAAAAAAATTATATGTGGCTTTTTTTTATCAATTTTAGTTTATCTTCATTACCTGATTCTGTGTCTATATATTCTCTGTGGATATGATTGCCAACATACCTCACCAGTGGCGTGGTGGCTCCAAATTGGCTGGGGGGGCACTGGTCGTTTTTGGTGCCCCCCCTCCAAGAGAACTATCTCTTGGGACGCAGCTATGCCGAGTTGTCATCTTGTTTACATTTTGTTTTTGAAGGCTTTTGGTGCCTCTTGGTTAAAAGTGTTGGGGCGCCTTTGGTGCCCCTTGACTCTTTGTTGCTAGGGAGGGGAGGGGGGGGGGGGGGGACCCGTCCGGCCACAACGCCACTGTACCTAAAGTGCTAAACTGCTTTTTAGCTTGGGGTAAACAGATATTAGGGTAATAACCAGGGAAACTCTTTAATACCTCTTTTGAACTTAAATTGAAAATACATTTGTATGGTCTTATTGCTACAGACAAATAGAGTTCTTCCAAAAAGTCAAAATAAATATTTATGTATAGTATGTGAACATTATTTACCTCACCAGTGGCGTGGTGGCTCCAAATTGGCTGGGGGGGCACTGGTCGTTTTTGGTGCCCCCCCTCCAAGAGAACTATCTCTTGGGACGCAGCTATGCCGAGTTGTCATCTTGTTTACATTTTGTTTTTGAAGGCTTTTGGTGCCTCTTGGTTAAAAGTGTTGGGGCGCCTTTGGTGCCCCTTGACTCTTTGTTGCTAGGGAGGGGAGGGGGGGGGG
This sequence comes from Penaeus chinensis, assembly GCF_019202785.1. NCBI lineage: Eukaryota > Metazoa > Arthropoda > Malacostraca > Decapoda > Penaeidae > Penaeus > Penaeus chinensis. Next base: position 18,863,867 of record NC_061832.1, read on the forward strand.
GGACCCGTCCGGCCACAACGCCACTGTACCTAAAGTGCTAAACTGCTTTTTAGCTTGGGGTAAACAGATATTAGGGTAATAACCAGGGAAACTCTTTAATACCTCTTTTGAACTTAAATTGAAAATACATTTGTATGGTCTTATTGCTACAGACAAATAGAGTTCTTCCAAAAAGTCAAAATAAATATTTATGTATAGTATGTGAACATTATTTATCCTTGGATATTTTGTCCAAGTATTTGACACTGTACAAAGAAATTCAAATTGTGAATGTTTACAACATCAGTTTGCACTGAGTGGTGGAAGCGAGGAACCTCTCCGTGCCCTTGCTTGCCGGGTACTTCTGGAGGGATCAAGCATGGAGATCTTGCAGGAGGTCCTCAGTGTGTACCCAGAGGATGCTGCCTGTGCCCCTGACGATGTCTTGTTACAAGCACTAAGGATCATCCTGAGCTTCTGGAAGAACCAAGATATTGAGGTAAGAAGACTGCCAATCAGATGTCAGAGGGAGGTTTCTAAGTAGAAGTGTTGAAGGCTAATTGTGTAGTTTAGATGATATTGCCTTAGTTAGAACAGACTCATAAAGGTAAGGTAATAATTCCTACTTGGAACTAACCTTCATATTCAGACCAAAATATCTAAAGCAGGAAATATAGTTTGATTTTTTGCCTCACTTTTCTAATTGATTTGTTTTGCCTCCTATTTTGTCTCATATAAATGCTTTATGTCTGTGGTGTAAGTATTTGATTTGATTTGTATAAATGTTATAATTACAAATAATGAGAAAAGTGTTAGATATGACTTTATGTTAACTGAACCTGTTCCTAATGTACTGATCAAACTTTACCAGGTGGCAATAGACCATAAGGAGCTGTGTGAGTATGACATGATGAAAATCCTTGACCACATCTTGTCGCAAATAGCCACTTACCTTAATGAAGGAGGAGAGCTTTTATCTGAGGAGGAAGTGTTACAGGACTTGCGATCATTAGGAGAAGATGCAGCTGTTCCTCTCACAATCAGGGTAGAGGCCCTTTCCCTTGCTGAAAAGGTAGGAACTTTATGCATATACATAAATCTAAGACAGTAATTTGTATACTAAGATGAAAAGAAACACTTGTGGTTGTCCTTCTTAGTAACTGTATACAAGTTCATTGTTCTGTTCCTTTTTTTTATGGAGCAGTTTTACTTGTATATAGTTTAAACCCTGTAAAAATGCAATCTCCCCTTTTTATACAGATTGCATTTGCTGTATGGTTAGAAAACTTGGATATTAAATCAACTAACTTCATTTAAAAAAAAAAAATCTATTTAATGTAAATAATCCATTTTATGGTTTGATACATGTATCCATTGCATAATAGGGTATAAAACAAAGGTCAGTTTAGTTTCTTTTGTTTGTATTTTGGTTTTCTTTTGCAGCATCTATCACTCAGTGAAGAGGACCTGCAGGTGGTTTGTGTACTGCGAACTGGAAGTGTTGTGGCTCGTGGCTGGCTGGACGAGGAGGAGCTGGACATCCCCCTTGATCAGGTGTCGTGCAGTGAAGGAAGGGCAGCTCTTCTTGCCAAGCTCATTGCACACACCAAGACTTTGCAGCAAACTCAGGCTTTAATTGATCTGCTCAAGTTGTGGCCTCCATTTGAGGATGATGTAAGACTCTCTCTCCTCTCTGGGTTTTGGTTCTTCAGCTGTGGAGAACTTAAAGTATCTGCAAAGAATACATGTCAGTTTAGTTTAAGGAGTAAAAGAACTTCCTTGTAGCAAAAACCAGTGATACTTATTACATCATTTATTTCTCAGTTTCACAACCTTACTGAGAATTAGGAGATAATAAATAATACCAAGATTTAGATGAGTCGCTTGCAACTAAAGAAGAGAAAAACAAGATGTTAAAGTGTGAATGGGCAATCATATTAAAGGAACTAATACTAAATAATTGGGCCTAGAATTTTAGCTCAGAAAGGGCAATTATTAAATCATTATGCACAATCAAAGGAAAAAATAGCAGTACAATACTATCAAATAAGGAGATTATCTGTACAACTTCCTACACTATTTTGTTGTAATAGTTGAAACAGTTTTCATATAGGCCTGACTTAGGCCCCTCACGGATGAAAAGGAGGGATGAGCCACGTACATTGGTCTAGGATTTAGTGCTTGGATACTCTTTCACTCTGTCACTCATTGGCAACTTTTTTACCTTTAAACGTCTATACATATAAAATATATTGCATAGGAATGCTAGAGAGAGAAATGTGACCATAAGAGAGTTTGCCCTTACATATTTTGTAATAGGCTTTCATGCTGCTTTTCAGAAGTACCAGGACAGCTTAACCAATCCATGGCTATCAGTGTTTAGGAAAATTATTGAAGCAACCAAGAATAACAACACACCAAGTGGTTTAGAGATCATCTGGGAAGCAACACAAAAAGTTGTCTCACAAAATCAGGTATGTTTTGGTTGATAAACTACCTGATACATTCACTTGCATATTGGTTATTATTATTTTATGACAGCAAGATTTTTAAGTCTGTGCTTTTTATTATAAGGATATAATTAGTAATGGATTTAGTAGTGTAATTTAAAAAGAGAAAAAAGTACATTAAAATTTGATTGGCTTGGTATTACTTTTCAGCTGCCAAAGAATTGCCTGGTTGAGTTGGTGCAGCAGTTGTGTATAGCAGAAGAGGACTTTGGTGCTGTGGCATTGAAATACAGTTCCAAAGTGGCTCTCTTGAGTGATGACCCTGAAGTCAGTGGCTACATGATGAAGAATTTAAACTCTTTGTTGGAGAAAAATTTGGATGTGAGTCAATCTTGATTTACCAGTACCTTCTTTAAATCTGCCAGACATCTGACTTCTGTTTTTGTCTTGTGCATGTTATACTCATACTGATTATGTTTATTAATTTTCCAGGTGACAGAGAGTCGTGACTATGACAATGGTTTGTTAGCAAGCTTGATTCCACGAGGCTTGGTTGCACAAGTGGTTCTTACACCTTTGTATGGTCCCCTAGTGACTTACCTGGTATGTTATGAATGTTTTTGCTTTTATGTTCTTTTTTGCTGGCTCATTTTAATGTTTTCTAGGGATTCTTTTGCTATTACCAATATGTTTGTAAATACTTAGATTTCTGTATCTATTTCCAGTATCAGTCTCTCCCTTGCTCTCAGCCTTTTACTTCTAATGAAAAAAGACTCAAACTGTTTATTTTACCCCCATGTATTACTTTATCCTACAGAGTGAGGCAGGGGACAAGACACAGCTGAGAAAGGCAGTTGAGCAGCTAGAGACTGCAGGTTTCTGCAAAGAAGCTGCCAGTTTAACTGTCATGCAAAGCTCAGTTCCCAAAGCTCTTCAGACTATCTCTTCTGTACTCAAGACTTACAAAAAATGGCTTTGAATCTGTATGGATTCTCACATAAGAATTTAATTACTTCATGCATTAGGAATGACTCTTCCTTTGTTACTCTATCAGGATTTTATTGTTGCTATTAAGCTCAAACTTTGTTTTATTTGGTGTATTAATATTTGTGGTATGTTTCTTCTTGTAACTGGAAACAGGAAATTAAACAGGTTTCCTTAAAAGTTAGAGAGTGGTGCTCTTATGTGTACATTCTTTTTATTTGAATGTGCTTTGATTTAATTTTTATTTAATTTTGTTCAAATGATAGATAATTGCATAAGTGTTATCCTACAAGTAATATCACATTTAAAAAGTACTTCCCTCACAGAGGTTTAGAGATCAATGTATTTCATAATAGCTCATGCTTTTTACCCCTTTCTCTGCACATAGAAATAAATGCCATTTCTAATATACAAAGCAGTTTCTGAGAAGTAAGCATGTCACAATTTTTTTCTCCAGATAATGGAAAGTGGATAGATGCTTTATATGATTAAAACTCCACTTTTACAATGAAATTAGCACTATGATATCAGATAGCTTCTACTTAGCAAAACATTTATTGTAATTTGATCATTTTTAATTGTATGGAAGTAAGGCTGAAGAGCAGTTGATATGTATTTTTTTGTTGTTGTTGTTGTTGTTTTTTATTATTATTAATGTTAATGTAGTTTGCTTCTGTTTCCCTAAAGATGTGCATGATTCACTTTTATAGATAGAATGTATTCACTCCATTTGCTCTTTTCTTTCAGGGAAAGCTTGTTGATTATATTTATCATTGTATATGATATAACAGACTTCTCTCCTAGGTACACTGGTAGAATTCTAATTAAAGGAATCATGTAAGATGCACAATAAAGGCTTTGGGTGACTCAAATTTAATATTTTTATTACATACCTCTGCTTAGAATTGGAAAATATATATACTTGATAGGCTTCATGTTGGTGAAATATCCTGAGTTTCCTGAGTGAAATATTATGTAGGCAAAGCTACATGGCACTTCTTGCCTAGACATTAGAAAATAAAGAATTCCACTCACTAGTTCTCACAATCATCTCCCCCTCTTCTTCCACACTTAACTGGAATAACAGGTTAGATAACTTTACCACCAGATGAAGCTCTTGTGTGTCACCTCTTGCAAGGCTATACTGGATTTCTGCTTTTTGTCTCTCTTCTGGTGCTTTGTACCCATCAGTATAGCGGGGGGTGGGGGGGGGGGGGAGACGTGACTCCTTTGAAAATTGTAAATTATTTGATATTTAATGATGAATGGTTGACCAGAAGCACATAAAATTTAACAGTTTATTCCTGTAAGGTGCCAAGAGGTTACAACACACTGGGAGTTTAACCTTTTTTTTTCCATCAAAGGTTCCACCCCTTCCTAAAATGCTAGCTACACCGAGTGTCAAAGTGGGTGTAAGTGTTATGTTCATTATATTTCATGTGGACCATCTTTCTATTATCCCTTTACCCAAGGCAGGCTTGGTTTGTGTTCCTCCATGTACAGACTTCTTTTTCATTAGGAATACATCTTCCTTAGTTATCAGAAATCTTCTGATCCTCCTTTTTCACTTCCCCTTTCTCTTCCTTCCTATCATCTACATTTCAGAAGGGTGGGGAAGCAGAAAGGCAGGTGAATATTTGATGTCTGTGGTATTCTCAAGCTCTCTTATCTCAGGGTTTGTAGGCTTGGGAGGCTGCTTGTCCCCTTCTGAGGCAGTGTGTTGTGAGTGATCCCAAATGTAGGTGGGGTTGGTTTTGATTTTTTCTGGGAATACATTTGTGGGGGGAAGAGAAAGAAGGGAAGGGGGCTTGAAAGAAAAAGTGAAAGGTAAGAATTAAGACAAAGAAGATTTGGAAAGGAAAAGAGTGTTGGGTGTGAACAGAGAAAGAAAGGCAGGGATAGAGAGAGAGAGAGAGAGAGAGAGAGAGAGAGAGAGAGAGAGAGAGAGAGAGAAAGAGAAAGAGAAAGAGAAAGAGAAAGAGAAAGAGAAAGAGAGAGAGAGAGAGAGAGATAGAGAGATAGAGAGATAGAGAGATAGAGAGATAGAGAGATAGAGAGATAGAGAGATAGAGAGATAGAGAGATAGAGAGATAGAGAGATAGAGAGATAGAGAGATAGAGAGAAAGAGAGAAAGAAAGAAAGAGAGAAAGAGAGAGAGAGAGAAAGAGAGAGAGAGAGAAAGAGAGAGAGAGAGAGAGAGAGAGAGAGAGAGAGAAAGAGAGAAAGAGAGAAAGAGAGAAAGAGAGAAAGAGAGAAAGAGAGAAAGAGAGAAAGAGAGAAAGAGAGAAAGAGAGAGAGAGAGAGAGAGAGAGAGAGGGAGGGAGGGAGGGAGGGAGGGAGGGAGGGAGGGAGTGAGGGAGGGAGGGAACTGATGGAAAAATGGAAAAAGGAAAGGGTTAGACATAATTATTTTGGTATCGCTATTATCATTATCACTAGAACAGTTATTATTATTGTTTTTGTTATTATCATTATTATCATTATTATTATCATAATTATTTTTATTATCAATATCGTTATTATTATCATCATTATTATTGTTTTTATTACCAGTATCTTTTTATTTAATGTTTACCCTTTTTATGTTATTCTTGCTAATGGGGGGTTGTTTCATGCTCAGGGTGATGTGAAGTAATGCTACAGTAGCCTAGATAGTGTAAATTTCTTTGCAGGCCTTCTCACTTGCAGCTGCCTGATGCAAGAATGGTAGCAGCTCTACATAAGCTTCCTTTGCCAATCATGGACACCCATAGAAACTGGGTATCAGGCTAAACTGTGGAGATCTCGGAGCAGAGTTATGGTTACAGCCTGGCTTTATACCAACTCTTGCCCTCCAACCCCCTAATATTAATGGGCTGCTCGGGAAAGGTGGGCCTTGCCACTCCACCTCTCAAAGAAAAAATACACTGGCAGTGCATCATATAAATGGTAATGCTGGAAGGAAGGGTACATCCCCTCTCACCCAGCAAGTGAAGTAGGCTGTGGGTCCCATTGGGAGGGCAACTGCTGGGGCACAGGCTGGGAGTGGTGGTTACTTTCTCCACCTGCATTCCAGCAGCTGCCAAACAAGTGTTAGGCCTGTAGGGTAAAGCCCTAGGGGACCCCACAGGTGGACACTTAAGCCCCATAGCCTGCTGTCCCCCTCTATACGGGGCAGAGGTGGCATACATTTGAAGAGACTGCCCAAGGTCAGCAGAGGTGGCATATATCTGGAGAGACTGCCCAAGGTTAACTTCAGGCAGGCTGTCTGGGAAGGAGCTTGATTGATTTCCCAAGATATTGAGGGAACTGAAGCAGTTGGGAGTCGAAGCGGCTGCCCTCTCAGAGTTAAGAAGACCTGGCAGCAGCATGATCAGTGTGGGTGGGTAAACTTACTAGAGGTTAGGCTGGAACAATGGTCATCATCTCCAGCCGACTCCAATCTGCGGTTTTATAGGTTACTCCTGCTTATGAGGGTATTATGGCATTGAGACTGAACCATGCTTTTGGCTTCATATTTCCTATTGCTGTGTAACGATGTTTGCAAACTCGATGTGAAAAATGTACCAGTCATTAGTCCCCAGTGAGAAATTCGCATTGTTCTGGTTGTGATCTGGTTGTGATCAAGCTGGCTACGAAATGTCAATTTGTCCTCATGGCTCAGGAGCTGATCCCAGCAGTGAGAGTAGCCTCCTTCTCCAGGACTTTGCTAGGTCCCAGACTTAAAGCCACATCACTAGACATGGTATACAGTTACTTTGTCCAAAGAGATCAACCACATCCTTGTTACCACTCACTGGAGGATCCTTCAAAACTGTAGGATTTGCCAGAGTACCAAGTTCTGTGCTACCAAATGTCGACTGATTGTGGGTCCTCTTTGGGTCCACTTCAGAACCTCTTGTCTCTCCAAGTGTTCACCCTAGGGTGTTACACTTGGATAGACTTAGGGAGGAGGAGGAGGAGGCGGAGGTTCATCATGTCTATCACTGATTGGTTCACAGTATTTGAAAACTTGACAGTCAGATAGCTCAAAGGTCCATTTGCAGATGACCGAGATCAAGGCATATTTCATCTCACAGGCAACCACAGATGTGTGCCACATGGCTTGACTGAATGGCAATCAAGATTTGTGCTATTCCTTGGTGCACTATTGAGAAGGGACAAGGAACAGTAAATCAGGAACCTTTATGAGGAGGTTGTAGGTCATTTCTTAAATGACCTTGATCTTGCTTACCAAGCTCAGAAAAACTGAATTGCAAGTCCTCCTCACAGATGACTGTAGTCCTCTCAGTGGATGGATGGATCATCTTATATCAAGTTGGGGTTGGTGAATGCTAAGCTGAGTATTTTGAGCAGTTGTATGAGGTTGATCCTCTAGCAGTAGTTTGGATGCAAGTGGTGTCACAACCACTTGCATCAGCAAAGAACTCTAAGGAAGCTGAAGGGTGGAAAAACTAAAGACTGATGGCAACCTATGATAATGACATGCTGAAGGTCCAGGAGAAAGGGAATTGATTTAACTGCAGCAACTGCCATGGCACTGCTCAGCATACAGGCAAGATGCTCATTCACATTTTTCTGAGATGTATTTGTGAGTACTTACTAAGGCACCAGAGATTGGAGCAATCTAGATTCACTCCTGGCAAGTCCACAATAGACCATACTCTAGCACATTGAGTTATTGTGGAATACCATCATAAGTTTGGTCATGGACTGCTTGCAGCCTACTTTGACCCTGAGAAGACATTTTTTACAATGAGAGATCCTGAGAGTTGGGAGAATTCCAATAAGGATTATTGTACTTGTAGCAAGCCTATATACTGTGTTCTTACACCATCACTTGCATGGACAGAGATACTGCCCAAAGTCACTGTAAAGCAACATGGCAATATCAAAGGCCACCAACCTTGACTTTCCTGACAATATTGCTATCCTATCTGTGTCTCTGGAATATGCTGATGACTCTTGATGCATTTGACAATGGAGTGAATCCTTGGGTCTAGAGGTCTCCTGGCCCAAGACTGTGGCAAGGTCTTTGAAGTCATAGAGAGCTTTACATAATTTAGTAGTGTAGTACCCCCACCCCCCCCCACACACACACATACACACATATACACCCAAATATAAGCCCAGGTACTTTATCTGAATATGTCTCATGGCAATGTCTCCAAAGGGACATTGGGAACTCATTCATGTTTTGTTTTGTACATACACTCACACATGTATGTGTGTGTGTATATATATATATATATATATATATATATATATATATATATATATATATTATATATATATCGAAACGTTACAATTCAATTTAATTTTCTTACTGTGGCTGTTTTCCTTTCATCTTTGTGTACACGTTACTGTGTTTGTCTTTGTGTTAGATAAAGATTTGTTTTTTTCTTTTTTTACACAGCCATTCATTCCACTACAGGACATAGGCCTCTCTCAATTCACTATTCACATGTATTCACACACACACACACACACACACACACACACACACACACACACACACACACACACACACACACACACACACACACACACACACACACACACACACACACACACACACATATATATATATGGGGGCTTGGAACGTCCGTTCAGTGCAACAGGCGATCGGTTACCACTACAGTCGAGGGAGCTAAAGCAGCTGAAAGATGAGGTGGCTGCTTTCTCGGAGGTGAGATTAGCTGGCAGTGGCACGAGTAGTGTGATGGCCACCATCTCCAGGGAGTAGCCATAGCCATCTCCAGCAGACTTCAACCCTCTGTAGTAGAGGTCACTCCAATCGATGAGCGTATTATGGTATTGAGACTGAAGTTTACATTTGGCTTCATGTCCCTTATTGCTGTGTACGCTCCTACGGATGTGTATAAACTTGTGAAAGAAATATTTTACGCCAAACTTGCATATGTGACAGAAAGTTGTCCTCGGTGAGATATTCGTATTGTTCTGGGTGATTTCAGTGCGGTATCTGGCTGCGACTGTGCTGGCTATGAGATGTCTGTCGGTCCTCATGGCTCAGGAGCTGATGCTGGCAGCGAGAATAGCCTTCTTTGCCGGGACTTTGCAAGGTCCCAGAATTTGAGGATTTAGCACTCGATGGAGGATCCTCCAGAGCTGCAGGCTTTATCGGAGCGCCGAGTTCTGTGGAACTGATCATAGATTATGACGGGTCCACATCAGAACCCCCCGTCGCTCCAATGAACACCTTAGGGTGATTCATGTGGACAGATTGAGGGAGGGGGAGTGTGCCCAAGGGTTTGCTAAGGTTATCACTGGTCGTTTCGCAGCACTCGGGAGCCTGACAGACTCTGTTCTTCTGCGGGACACCTTCAAGCGTGAAATGCTCGCTGAAGTCCAAGAATCGATTGGTGAATGCCCAAGAGCAAGACAGAATTTCATCTCAAGGGAGACACTGGAAGTCACAGATGCTTGTTGTGCGGCTTGATTGTCAGGAAATTGCAACTTGCATCGTTCCCTGGTGCGCAGGACTAGCTCACCGCTCAGAAGGAACAAGGCCTCCTCCAAGCCCTCCTCACAGACGACTGCAGTCTGCTCAACAAGCGGCCAGAAAATCTCAGATCCTCATGGGGTCCGGGTGCATTGGGCTGAGTATTTTGAGCAGTTGTACC
>NC_061832.1:18881402-18886402 GCF_019202785.1 Penaeus chinensis
TGTTTATATTCATGCACAGGTTTACTGTATTGGCCATTGGACAGTCACATAATTTAATGACCACCAGAAGCAAAACACAGTCCAAATCCAGTGAATCTACCAAACCTGTGAATGTAGGTTTGGTGAAATTTATTAAGTACTTAAGATGTCTTTGAAATAAGTATAATGAGGAAGTAGTTGATACCAAGATTTAAAGTTTCTATTTATACTGTGATATGATAAATATATTATATTTGTTTTTTTACACCATATTAGATATTTAAATAATGGAAGACATAGTTGTAGTTTATTATAATTTCAGACATATTTCATTAACTAAGTGGTATATCAGAAATGGCATCTTAGCAGTGCCTTTCTCTTAAACACCAATTGATAGGGAAAGATATTTTTATGTGAACTAGGTTCACTTTTATGTATGAGTTGTGTTAAAGTTTATTTGGCATTTATACACTTGGAGTTTTGCTGATTGTACTGTCATAAGTATTACAGTAATTAATTTTATGTGAAGCCATTACATACTTCCCAATTAGCTTGGGTGGCAAGCCTACAATGCTATGCCCACTGTAATAAAAGTTTATTTGTTGTCTTTACACATAGATAGCTCAACAAGTGCTTAATCTCTAAGGAGTCAGCTATTAGTTTTACCTATCTCATCTGTTTACCCTTTTCCTTCATTGTATGAAAGCTTCATTTCTATTATTTTATTGTAATTGATGTTATTAATATTTTAATAAAAAAATAATCATCATAATATCAATAAGAATGATAACAATATCAATATCAATAGTATTGAAAAACACATTTTCCCAGCAATTCAAGGAATGAGGAAATCAGGATCGGTCACTAGGGCCAACCGATAGACTCCTTGCTGGCTGAGCACATGTGGAGTCATCTGTATGTAACAAAACTCACTAAAATCGAAAGTGGACAGTACATGATCCCACCGACATTGGGTTAATTGAAGCAGGGGCAAAGTATAACAATTTTTTAATAATTTCTTAAATAAAGGAGAAGAAAAACATAAGAAGCATTTTAATATTCCTAATTCATGAGGAAATCAAATGTAAGAAGCTGTGAATGCAAATTAAAATTTTTCTAAGTGTGTGTGTGTGTGTGTGTGTGTTTGTGTGTGTGTGTGTGTGTGTGTGTGTGTGTGTGTGTGTGTGTGTGTGTGTGTGTGTGTGTGTGTGTGTGTGTGTGTGTGTATGTATGTATGTATGTATGTATGTATGTATGTATGTATGTATGTGTGTGTGTATGTATGTATATGTATATATATATATAAATATGTATATATATGTATATGTATATATATATATGTGTGCATATATATGTATATATATGTATATGTATATGTATATATATATATATATGTATATATATATATATAAAATGTATACATACACATATTTTTTATGTATATATATATATGTAGATCTCTATATATCTATATATATAGCTATATCTATATCTATCTATCTATATATATATATATACATATATACAACAACAAAAACCGGCTGCTTTGTTTGTCGCGGAGACTGACAAATAAGAGGCCTGGACTGGCGTTCCGCTACTGCGGACTAGAGGCCACCTGTACCTGTCGGGAAGACACTAGCGACTGAAAGTGAGGCTCGGGTAGGTCCTGCCAACCTACAGTTGGTCAGACAAATCCCGACAAAAGTTTCTGTTTACATTTAGGTCTTGCAAAGATGGAGGTATAGTCATTGTCCCCATGGATCAGCCTACCCTGAACTGCCAGAAAAATAAAAAAGCTCAAGGACGGAAGTAGATTGAGGACTGAGTTTAAGCCCTAGTGACAGAAAAGTCAAATGTCTATCTTTACAACTGTCCCATCCGTAGTAAAAAATATATATATGCCTGGATTTTTATAAGAAGAAAGGCAGCTCCCACACGTCAAGGTCGATGATAAGTGACTAGACTTTAAACCGGCTCCCCAGGCACACACGTCTAGGGACATAGCAAACGGAAAAAGGAGGAGGGAGGGTCCTTCTAACCAGACCTCCCACCCCACCCAACAGGCACCCACACAAATGTTCTCGGACTGAGTGGACGTTCAGTAGGTACAGCAGACCCAGATGCGGTCCGTGAACTCCACATAGGCCTACCTACGAGCAAAACTACCCTGGCAGTAACAGCAGTAGCAACAACTCTGCGGAAAACTAGAAAATAGGCAGAAAAGACAATCTGAGGGTGGTAACCCAACCTGGTATATCCCTAAAGGAAAGGAAGCCTAGTTGCACGGAGCCAAATTCCACTCCGTGACAGGGGGATCCAACAACATAGACGCTGCCATGTCCCAAGAATCTTTAACAGGGGAGACGATCTGCTGTCTGGGGCGTCATCCCTTTCATCTCGTACAGAAAGGTCTAGGTTTGGTTATTTTTGCCAAGACGACAAACCTCAAGATCTATACGAGTAAGGTCTCGCCATAGAGCTGCTCAAAGTATTTGTATTTTAAATACGGCTTCATGGAATGAAATAATATTGCCAATCATATCTCGTGTCTTCTTTGTTTATTTTAAATCTGTATTGTCGCACCTGAGCTGCAGCATGAGAAAAAACACAATTGAAGCCAAGTAAAATATGCGTTGTATACCTGAGATAATTGTTGCTAATCGTCGCATGTAAAATTCGTCCAATTTACAGATCGTCGGCATGAGTCAGCGTCTAAGAAATGCCTTTAGTGTTCGTTCATTTGGCTACCATTTAAGTTGTCTCCTCCCGCCATCCTACCCTTTTTTTTTTTTTTTCCTCTCATCCTTAGCTCAAAGCCTTCGTGACGTCATAGGCCTCATCACGCAAACCAAGACCTTACTTGTATGGACCCCGCTGTCCATCCCCTCTTCTACGATTGACAGTCCTGAGCACTAAGGAGATGGTGTCAAATGCCCACTCAAACTAGGCTGCAGAGGCTTAGACATCAGTGCCACGGCAGCATAGTGCCACAGGAATATTATTATTATTCATCTATTCCCCTGGCAGAGGAATAGATGCTACCTTATAACTGCCGTGCTTGAGACCTTCCCTGAGATCTCTTGTCAGTGATCATTAGTTAACTTATGATAGAGGTGGTGGACCCTACTTTTGCCTGCGATCCAGCAGTCTCTTAGGTGGAAGACGGACAAGACCAAATGGTGGGCTAATCAACATGCTAAAACCCCTCTGGCATGGGTGGGCTCAAGGCCGGTCTGATCAGGAACATTAATTAGGCAACATCCGTGACTATAATCAAAACCCGTCCATTGGTCCCGACGTTACAAAATACTTTTGGTACTGATGACGAATTTATGGAGTCCAATTATAGACTAAATGTGTGTCAGAGAAACTTCAGCTGTAAAGAGCCCCTGAGAATCTCTCCTTCATCGGAGTAGACACGTATGCCCAGGACAAGTGATTATTTAAAGTTTCTCTCGTTTTTGTAAGAAAAAATCTAGGAATTGTCCTAAGTGTCATATATTCTCATAAAATTTCCCAGCAAACATCCTCTGTAAGAAGAAAATATTGACGCATAAGAAAATCAAAGAAGTAGGTGAAAACAAAACAATTACATAATAAATAGTGGCGTTCTAAGTAACACATGTCGTGTTATTTCTTTTCCTTGTTCTACCTTCACCTTCACGCAAATTATGGAGTTCATATGCCTAATAATTGCGGTTACTGAAATGTGATAATAAGGGAGACAGGATACCAGTCACTCCTGGAATTCCCAGGTGGAACCTGAGAGGTTGACTCTTGAATTCCCTCTGCAGCCGGCTGAGGTAAGGGCCAGGCAAGGGTGCCTCCGGTCAGGCACTTTCCCTCATTAGAACAAGAATGTCAATCCTACGGATTTAAATACCACGTTCTCTTTGAGGGAACTAAGGAGGATATACCTGACCGGTTCCCGTTCTGTTCCAGGTGATGATGGGATTCCCTGTTCAGTTATCTCCTACCTAGGACTGCGAGGTGAGCTTGCTTTCCTGTAGCTCATCAGTTGAAGCTGGGAGACGTCTCCCTCCCTTCGAAGCTGAGAGAGGGAGTAAGTAGTTCCCCTCCCAAACCAAGGGAACCGGTGTATATTGTTTCATCCCTTACCTGTCTGAGCAAAATAATGATGTTGAAATCACTCCATTCGATGTTGCGATCTTCTAAAAACCTACATAAGTTTAATAAGGGACTGAGGACAGCCCAAAGCCTTGCTACGCCCGCGTGCCATTGCCTCCGTGAATGCCTTCCTTGATTTGGAGAAGTCGCTTGAATTAGCAAGCTTCTTGCCATTTTGAAGACCCTAGCAAGGGTAAGCTCTTGGCCTGCACAAGCGACTACTTCAGGAACAGATCTGCCGCTATCATTTAACATCACTTAGAGCACCAACCACATGGGGTCGTCAGTCTGGACTTATTCCACATCCCAGTGACCACTATCCTCAGCATTCATCTCCCAAATGGACGGAAGACTATTTACGCTGATGGTCTTGCATCACCTCCGTTGGATAGCACAGCATGAGAAAGACCCAGCATTACCCGGACCCCATGTTTGAGGAGTGCTTCAGTATAGTGCTGAAGCAATGTCCATTAACTGGACCTGGAGTGGGTTGAGATTTTCCAACACCTTGAGGTATGGTTAGTTAAGATCTCATTTTATAGTGGGAGGTTCACTATTTAGTTGACTGCACTAAGGCAAGGATAACAATAATTAGGTTCAAAGATCTCGTCGTATTCATACTATCCATTCTATCATGCGTTATGTTGCTGTTACCTTGATAAATATTACACCCAAGCCGAGATTATTCTGAGTGACTCGGGTGAAAGAAAGTCATACAGGTTCCCCCGGACACGCACCTCAGGCAAAGGGTGCTGAGACACCTTGAACTTGACCAGGATTCTTTTGCAAACCACTTATGGTTAATGCACTCGAGCAGGGTGTTGGTACGCTTTCAGCTCAGAGAAATATATTAGCTAGGGGTTTAGCCACTCCCCATCCTGATTACATCTTAC
>NC_061832.1:18891402-18896402 GCF_019202785.1 Penaeus chinensis
CAGGTCACATGGTCTACTTATTGACTCCTTTGTGGCTAAGCACTAGCAGATCCATCTATGTGCAGAGACATTAAAAAAAAAAAAAATAGTGAAGAAAAGAAAGAAAGAGGACACTAACTTCCTGGCAGCATTGGGTTAAGGACTATAGCTAACAATCTATCATGCTGTGTGCTACTCAGCCAACTTCTCTTCTTGTTTGAGCTGTGCCTGTCAAATGGCCTTCTATAGTCAAATATTAGTCACAATGATACTGTTACTGATGTTGAGTGAAATTGAGTCTCATGAGTTTTTGTAGATTTGCCTGGCAATTTAGCATAGAAAAAGATGAGTCCTTACTTTATTAACTGCAGTATAATGCAAATGTGAAGTTCCCCCAGGAAACATATGACAAATAAGGAGAGGCTTTAGTTTTAAAATGAGAGAAAGTATAAAGAGAGGGATAAATGAAAGTTTATCCCACATTTCCCATCTTTACAATTATAAAATCATTTAAAAAATAAAGTAAGACTTATTTGCTTCCAACCTTTTGATCATGATCTCTAATCAAATGGCCACATAGCCATTTGTGGGAGGCTGTGGAGCACCACTGCTAATCTTGTTTCCTCAAAAAGAAGGGTACGGGCAAAATCAATTATGATTAGCATTTTAGAAAGTGAGCCAAAAATCATGTCTTTCAATTATGAATTTGTTGATTAGTCTGCATATGCTTCTTCCATCTAATAGCGATGCATATCTGTTAACTAAAATTCCATTTCCTCTAGATAAACTCCTGTTGCTCTAAAGTGATGAATGGGGCATCTGAGAAGTAAATATAAGTTGATTAAAAGTAAACTTTAGAAGATGCAAATGTGAGTAAAAGTAAACTTTAGAAGATGCAAATGTGAGATCTGATTATTGATTATCAAACATGACACAGCCCTGGCAGCTAGCCAGGGCTGTGATCATATGTCTGGGTATTTATGTAATCAATAAAGAGTAATTTCAAGTTGATGACAACTGGAAACTAGAGAATAAGAAATACTATTACTCAATTTAAGCCAAATGTCACCACAAGATGTTGATTATGAAACTGTGCTGCCAGTTGTGTGATTGAACCCCTGGATTTTTCACTTAAGGAGAACCCTAATTTTTCTAATACTTTTGTTTGTAAAATATACCTAACCTTATTAAATTCCAAATTATTGTAGGACTAGATGAGCTGGGTGCAAAGAGGGGAAACCGTTAATGCATGTTGGCCTATAAAGCATTAAAGCATAATGCTTTATTGGCCATTAGCAAAATTTCAATTCAACAGTTCTTGAGTCTGGCATTTTTTGTAGTTCTTTTATGTATTTTTCTTCTCCATTTATTTAATTTCAGCCAGTTTTACCACACAGCTTCCCTGTCTAGTTGATGCCATTCCCACCTATCAGGACCATCATATGATCACTGTATATCAGCAGTGCATGTATATTTCTCAAAGAATATTGCATTTTTACTAGGAAAATAGGCACATTAGTTATCTTCCTTATCCCCTTACCAAAACAAGTCACCCATATATCATATTTTAGTCAAATTTGTAAAGTATTATATGTATATAGGTGTTCCTTTATCTTTTTGTTGATTATTTGGGAAGATGTCTTAAGATTTATTTTTTCTACACATTTTTTTCTTTTCCTCTTACAGCAGACTCCGGTCGCGACCGGAAAAGACGGAGGGCAGATGCCGTTGAAATCGAAGACCGATTAGAATCTCTAATTCTTCGTGTGGGAGAGAAGGTGAGTATTTGTTGGTAACTTTGTGGGTATAGGTGTGTGGGTTGGAGTGTGTGGTGATTGCAAGTTCTTAATGGTAGAACTTGCAATTAGCCTGTTTACCCCATCATTTCCCTGATATACTTCATGCCCTCCCCTGCCATTGAGACTTATATCAGTCGGTTGTGCTTGCAACTGAAGTGATCCTTAAATTTCTTCCTAGATATTATCTAGGAAGGCCCATTTGTCATAAAAATTTTACCCTTGTTTTTGTTCTGAAGGTACAAAAACATGTTCATGATCTGGTGTGGATAATGCATTTGATATGATTTACTTGTTTGATATACAATAACATGTTAGTCTTATCATATGGTCTGACATCATTTTACAAAGTGTAATTTGATATAACTTAACTGTCTGATATACAGTCTCAACAATGATATTGTTGAGACTGACTTACACTGGAATGAAATTCAGAAAACTCATTGATGAATGTCAGTCAGATTTCCAGACATGGTAGATCTAGGAAAATTATAAGAATTTCTCTTAGAAGACCCTTTTATCCTGTGTAAATCTGTCTCAACGTGTTTAACCTGTTCTGCAGAGTACTTCATCCTTGGAAAGCAATCTCGAGGGTCTAGCAAGTGTTCTAGAGGCAGACATTAACAATTACAAGAGCAAGATTCTGAAGATCCTGAGTGACTGTGCTGTAAAGATGCCTGAAAAGACCACCATCTATACAACTCTTGTTGGACTCCTGAACGCAAAGAACTACAACTTTGGAGGAGAGGTAGTTATCGTCACTGATAATGGTTATTTACAATGAGCTTAGAATTTTTGGATATAGATATGATAAGGCATTTATCGTTACTAATGTGCTTCTGAAACTGATCTGTCTGATGATGATATAGTAAATCAGGTAATTCTTGATGGCTAGATACACCAATGCACTTCAAACAATTTGATAATATATCTTTCCCCTGCAGTTTGTTGACATGATGGCAAGGAAGCTGAAGGAAGCACTTAAAGCTTGTATGTGGAAGACAGCACGCTATGTACTCAGGTTCTTTGCCGATCTGGTCAACTGTCACGTGATCTCCACTAACTCACTGCTACAGCTCCTCCACACCTTTTTAGACACAGCAAGAGATGACAACTCACCCCAGGGTAATTTTTCTGTGGTTCTTTCAGTGGTGTGGATAATGCATTTGATATGATTTACTTGTTCGATATACAATAACATGTTAGTCTTATCATATGGTTTGACATCATTTCACAAAGTGTAATTTGATATAACTTAACTGTCTGATATACAGTAGAATGTTAGCATTAATTTGTTTTTTATTAGACAACAATGATCTGAATGGAAAATATCTCTGTCCATAGTTCGTAGTGACACGTACGTGTATGCTGTACTGAGCTGCCTTCCCTGGGTGGGGCGTGAGCTGTATGAAAAGAAGGAACAGGACCTTGAGCGCTTGCTGAAGCACATTGAGATTTATGTAAGGAAGCGAAGCCGCAAGCATGTCCCAGGACTGAGGGTATGGAGGTCTGACCGTCCACATCCACAAGAGGAGTATTTGGACTGTCTTTGGGCTCAGGTATGGGGTAGTAGGAGATTTTTCTCATCTGCTACAATTATTTGCTTTAATCCTTTTTTCTTGTATTCATTTCATTTCGTGTCCATTCTCCTTTAGGGAGAAAGTTGATAGCCTAAATTTTTAGATGTGTTCCAGTTTTTAGAAATGTTATTGTTGTTGTTATTATTATTATTATTATTATTATTATTATTATTATTATTATTATTAATGTGTTTTGTTTATGTGTCATTATTAGTATTTAGTATATCATTATTATTATTGCTGTTATTATTATTATTATCATTATTGTTATTATTATTATTATTATTATTATTATTATTATTATTATTGTAATCATTATTATGTTTTGTTTCTATATCACTATTAGTATTTATTATATCATTATTATCATCATCATCATCATCATCATCATTATCATTATTGTGTTTTGTTTCTATATCATTATTAGTATTTTATTTTTGGCACTTATTTTATTATTTTGATTAGTTTTTCATGTTCTGTATAATAATAAGTATATTATCAGTGGAGTGTGATATCAGGTGACATTTAGCTCTTACACTTTTACCGAATTTACTTCAAAGTCAATAATGAATTGCTAAAATTTCTAGGGTCAGCTCTTTTTTTTCCCCCACCACTTAATATTATAAGAAATTTGTATATTTTTTATTTGGAGTTTCATGTTCATCTTTTATATTATTCATTCATTTACTTCATAAAAACAGTCACATATACAAGTATATTTTTGTTAGAAGCACTGAGAAGTATTAATTCATGGATATTTCACTTGTTTGTGTAAAAATTAAATTTTACCGATAACATTATGTCTATAACCATGAATGCATGAATGCATTTTTCAGATCTGCAAACTGCGATCAGACATGTGGCAGGAGAAGCACATTGCAAGACCTTATGTGGCATTTGACTCCATTCTGTGCGAAGCGCTGCAGCACAACATCCCACCCCTGACCCTCCCTCCACATCACACTGACAACACCTACCCCTTCCCATGGGTTGTGTTTAGGTATGGGGGTGATAATGAGATGAGACTACTTTGGTCTTTCTACTGGTGTGGAGTGTGGAGTGCATTGTGTGTTACTTATATGCAACAGTGTGTTCTTTAATGATGGTGATACATTTTTTTATATATAATATTCATGGGAAAAGGACTTTGGAATGCATTGTCTGCTGTGTGTATGCTGTGTTCTATTATTTTTGTGCTCTTTAGTGAGGTTGTTAAGCTTTTGTCATAATATTCCCTGGAAAAGTGTTCATTATTTTTAGTCTATTTGGGTGATTAATTTTAAGTCTCTTTTTTTATGTATTGCTCAACAAAAGACAGAGGTATAGCACCATCTTCTTAGTGCTCTTTATCTCTGTTTACTTTCTCTATATACATGCTATGGAAGAGGAATGCATAAAAACTCCTTGTGGGTGGCAGTTCATGTGTGAATATTTGACCTTACAGGTTTTTTGTAGGGATTTCAATAGATATACCACTTTTAGAGAGTAATTGATGCTAAATACTAATCTTCCAGGCTTTTTGACTACACTGATTGCCCTGAGGGTCCTGTCCTGCCAGGTGCTCATTCTATTGAGCGATACCTTATTGAGGAGCACCTTCACAATATCGTCAAGGACTATCATCTAGAGAGGAAGCAATGGTTTG
>NC_061832.1:18901402-18908902 GCF_019202785.1 Penaeus chinensis
AACTCAAAAGTTTCCTGTCCATCCATGCCTTTTATTTGTTACAGATTTTTTTATTTTTGTATCCAGACTGCCATTGTTTATTATTTATGAATTATTGTTTTGATTTTCATATTTGTATAAATTGTTTTATTTAAGGAATTACATCTGGGAGATCCTCCATGGCACCATTAGGAAGATGAACAAACACGTGGCTCGACTGCAGCGCGAGGTCAATGAAGCACGTGAACGCCGGGCTGGAAATGAATCAGAGGACTCATCCTCAGATGAAGAGGAGCAGAGACCTCGACCAAGCGAAGAGGAGATAGAGAGAATGGAAGAGAAGCTGGAGGCTGCACAAGCAGATCAGAAGAACCTCTTCCTTATTATATTCCAGGTGAGGAGGAGATGGATACCAGGGTTACGTTGAATAGCTTGTGACATTTTTTGAGAAGTTAATTTTTTCACAAGCCACAGTAGTTTAAAGGACCTATAAATCATGATGTTTTCAAGTCAAGACTAGACCCTTTATCAGATCATTTTTTTTTATTGATTTGAAAGGTGTCCAGCCATGCTTAAACCACCATGTTTTATACCTTGATATAATTGTTTTTAGTCAGTCAGTGTAAGTGTAATCTTGATGTTTCATTTGATTTCAGAGGTTTATCATGATTCTCTCTGAACACTTGGTGAGGTGTGATACTGACGGACGTGACTTCAATACACACTGGTACCGCTGGACCATTGGTAGACTGCATCAGATATTTATGATGGTAACTGTTAATTTTGTTTTATGTTTGATGTTTGGATCCAAAACTTTGACATGATTCTTAAGATCTCCAAGTTTCTGCTCAACTTCTTTTCATATTAAATGTTCATGCATATTATAAAAAAAGGGTATATGTATGAAAAATAACCTCAATATTGTGGCATTGATGAATCTTTAAACACCGACATGGAGAACCAGAGCCTTTTTATGAAGTAAACTCATTTTTTTCAGGTGCTTTATATCAGTTTTATGTTTTAGTACCATCATTCTAATTTTTTATTTTTCATACTGATTTGCTGCCATAGTTTATGACCCTGTTTTTCATATTAGGATAAGTTCTCTCAGTAAAATAACATCCATTAATAATGTACTTCTCCTTGCCTTCTACAGCACAACAGCCAAGTGGAACGATACAGTCAGACGCTAAGCACACTGCTCTTCACACAGGATCTTGATCCCCACATTTTGGATTCCTTTAATCAGTTTGTTGCATTACGTGCATAAAGGTGTTCCTATGTGCACTTTAGGTTTCCTGAAATACTACACACGCATCTACTTTTGTCATTTATGCTAACGGGATTTTGTATCAAAATGATGGTTAGTGATTCTCAGAGTTGCCGCATGTTATTATCAGACTATATATTTAGCCTGTGGTCAATGGAGATGGTAGAGTGATGAAACTAGGTACATGTCAGACACGTTCAGAAATATGACAAGAAAGATTACATTTCTTGGCTAACAGATTGTCTGATGTCTGCAAGACCATGTAACAAGTTTAATGTATATGTTTACAAGAAGCTTTTCTTGGAAATATCTGGGAAGATATACTAGTTACAGTATGATTATGTGGATCATTTATTAAGATTTTATGTATCCAATGCTTTAGCAATATACAGTATGCAAATACAATTTTTTGCAGTGTAGGTGATATACAAGAATATTTACAGTATCACTGAATTTTTAGTTTGCATGAAATTCATAGACTTTTGTTTTTATTTACTCTTTATCTTTCTAGATTCTGTATACTGTTGTCTCTATAAAGTTGTTTTTTTCTTCTTCATCTTTCTCAGTCCACTAACTTATAGATTCATTTTATATATTGATGAAATAGTACCTCAAAGCATTTCAGAATTTTACTGCTATATCATGTAAATTTTGGTTTATTGAGTCACATAGAAAATTATTCTTGGCTAGATAACAGAAACTGAAAAATTGGCTTATCAATCTTGTACTATGTAGTTGGTCTTCAAATATGATACTGTATATAGTTCCCCTTTAACCATAACCAACATATTCCTTTCTTACAGTGTACTTTTCCCCCCAACTCTTACTTGATTATTCATGTTTACATATTAAAGACTGTAGTAAGGGTTAGGGTTGAGGAAAATGCAATATTTATAATGTACACACCAATTATATAATTTAGGTTTGAAATCTTAGAGAAATTTCTGTGAGAAAAAATCTGTATGGTTAGTTTTACACTTTTTGGGAGATATGTCAGCTATCATTCCAATTGAATTAGTATTCTTGTAGGTACTGAAGAATTGAAAAAATAATTTGTATGTAAGAATCATTTATCTGCACATGTTATTAAAACTTTCCAAATACAATGTTAACTTTTATTTTATTTTAAGTTTGAGAGTTTGGATCATGCAGCTGTACCTTCTAGGACAAGCCAAGAGAGACCCAAAGTCCCTTTTCACTTGTTTATGGAAGAGTCCATTCTGGTCCTGTTTTGCTTCTGTTCATATGACTGAGCTGAGAAATCCAAAAGTATCCAATGTGGTTCATTAGAAAAATTAAGCTTTGTCCATTCCCTTCTCCGAACAGGTTAAGCTGCATTTTCACTAGCGACAGCTCATGATAGGGTGGTCATTTATACTTACATGCTTGGCAGTAACATGTATTCTCATGACTCACTTCACTTGGGTGAACGACCAGTTTGTCCAAGATGTGAGTGTTATGTCACTCTGTGTTCAGTGTTCACCACTGTGACGACGTGGCTGCTAAATATTTGGAAAGGTTCTTTTTTCTTAAGTAATGCCTCTAAGGTACACAGCTAAACATGGTTCTTCAAATGTCAAACAGTACTGTACTCCCTTTGAAATCCTATTTAAATCAGTAGTTCTGTTTTGAAACAAGCATACTGTTAAGCAAGAGTGAAGACATCTGTAACTCACACTTCTAAGACTCTTACAGAAGTCTCTGGCATGTTATGTTGATTGCAATATAGAATTATCATTAACCATTACCTAAGATGAAAATTAACTAGGTATATAAGACATTGGCTATATATAGTACATGTAAGGTATATATTACACTGTGAACCACATACTACTAATTAAAGGGAAAAACACCAATAAAGTTTGTCAAAATATAAACAGTCCTTAATTTTAGTACTATTAAATATACCGTGACAGATGGTTTACTAAACCAAGGACAGCATTTTAGATTATTGAAAAGGTAGTTAAAATCAGACAAGATGTTTACAACCCAAAAATGGGTTTCTGAAATATGGCTTTACATAAAATGAAAAACAGTAATGCTGCTTAAAAAAAAATAAGAAAAACACTATAACAAATGAAAATGTGATGTGCAGTGCCCCCAGATGTTGACATCAAAAGTGGAAAAAACTACCGGCTCAGATGTAGCAACCAGCAGCACTGCCAGATCTAGCAGTGGATCCATGGGCATCTAGAGGTACCCAATAGGGAGAATGATTTTTTTTAAAGGGAGACTGGGTAGTTGAACTTGTGACTCTGTACAGGGTTTTACCTCAACAATACCCCCCTAATCCCATGCCTGTTACTGCCATGGGGGGAGCTTAGGAGGTAGAGATGGGCCCAATGTGTGAATCACCCCTGTCTTGGACCTCAGCCCTTGCCTCAACTAATTTTGCAGGGTCTTTTTTTCTCCCTCTTTCCTTTTCCTTCTCTTCTTCATCCCCTTCTGTCCACTTATCCAAATCAATAACTTGTATTTACCCTTTTTGTGACAATACTTTAACATAATAGTGTGAAACATTTGATGTCTGGTACATTTTTCTGTTTTGGCCATTGTCCATTCTGGAAATCCACAAACAATGAATTGCTAAGCCAGAAATCTTTCTTACCTGGGGTTTTTGCCCTAAAGCCCCACCCTATCACTGTATTTCGTATGTGTCGCGAATAACCTCAGATGTTGAAGTGGCATAAATTCTTCAATAAACAAATAGATAAATACCTCAACAATGGGCATAGTTGTTGTGATGGTTTGGCCAGGGTTCCTCTGCTTAATGTGCCTAAATTGAATTGTGATTTGGTAATTGTTTGCCCAAGCTCAAGAACTGCTTCAAAGTATCAAAGCATACTACTACTTTATAAAAAAGGGAAATAATATTTCTATTAGCCCCTTTTTATATGGCGTATTGTATGTATGAGGGTGGTTTAGACGGCCTATGATTTGATTTTGGTGGAAATTAGCATAGATTTAAATTATGAAAGGTATGTGAAATATTACCAAACTTAGAGTTCAGTAAGGTGTATTGTCTCATCAAACATCACTTCAGGTAAGTAGAGGGTGGAACAACTTAATTTCATTTACAAATTTAGCAATATAATTGTGCTAACATGGAATGCAACATGGAGGGCTTTGGCTCCCATTTCCTCCTCAGGCCGTGGGCACACCTAACGTGATGCGATGCAATGCGAAGCGAAACGGGAAACTTGTGCTAACTAATGGGACATAACCACGTCACACTCGCACGAGACGTGGCGCGCCGCGATCCCGCGCGACTTCGCAAGAGGCCGGGTGGGAAAGTTGGCAGTTGACTTGCACGAAGTTTTCTACTGGGAATGGATATCGAGTCTTATTGCCGATTTTTTTCAAACCCCATTCGGAGTAAAATATATAGGGATAGTTTAGTTGTTCCTCAGTGGAAGAGGATTGGGACAAGTTAGGAATTACAATTTTATTAGGTATTAATTAGGTAATTGTGATGGCATATTACTTCTATACGATTTTTCTTTACTGGTTTATATCCAAAGTTTATGGATCTGAATTGTCTCATAAAAATAATATATTCATCATGAATAATTGTGTATAATGAATAAGTCGTAAATGATTATTTCTACCGTGAATAAGTATGCATATATAAATAATATATATTTCATGGATGATTACATTTATATTCTATATTTTATATATGTATAGTATATTCAAGAAATGCGCAGAGAAAATGTGTTCTCAGACCAGTTGCGTTTATTAAATATTATGCTAATTTCAGCCTTCATCTATAACATAAACATAGATATCTTCACGTTAATGCGCTACAATCATGGAATAGAATGTATTAACATGAATATATCGATGCTCATGTTGTAAAGAAATGTCCAAATTGACAAAATATTTAATAAATGTATTATAGGACAATGGTTCTGAGACACCCTTTGGACGTGCATGCCTTTATTTATCAGAAATAATCGAAACCATATGTATCATAGATAATTATATTTAGCATAATTATATCCATAATTATGAATGTAATTATAAGCATGTGTTGTGACTTGTCAAACCTAACCTGACATCGTTAAATCTTGCCTGGTTTCCCTGGCAACTCCCGCGTTCGCTCCTGCCGGTGTGGCCGCCCCTCCCGCGGCACATCGCAGCAGATTGCAGCCTGCTGCTTCGCTTCAGGCCTTATGGCTTGGAAATTGGGCATATAGGGGCGTCAATAGGGAGGGGGAGAGAGGAGCTAGGACTATATATAATAAAATGCATCCACAGCTCAATGTGTTTTTAATTGACTTTTTAACACGTTATGCTATTTTTGTCCATATTAAAAGAGTAATAAAGATATGGTGAAAAGACTAACTTAAACCTCTTTATGTTGTTAAAAAAACGTATCATTGTTGAAGGGCCAAAAGTTCCTCATAATAGCTGATGTAACATATTAGCCTGTGAGGTTATATATTTACTGTCGACTTCAGTATGCCCAGTATGTGTCCAAGTTCCGATTCCGCATGACCTCGAAAAAAACGTTACAGACTTCGCCAAAGCCTGGGATGTGGGGCCCTTTCTGACGAGGATTACCCCGATCTAAGAAATGTTAAATGGTGTCCAGAGGGCAGAATAATACTATAAGACAAGCCTTAGCTGTACTGGTTAAAGGACATATAAATGGATGACCGCGATTTCGGTTAATCATTTTACCGGGGAGAGAATGCTGCTAGATGCCTGAAGCTATACCATTTAACATTCCAGTGCGTATGAAGATACCATCAATAAACGATACAGACCAAGGATGTGCACGATATTCAAATGTTAGTTCACTAACACTCATCCACTACTCAAAATAATCACCTTTCAATCTTTTAACTTTTATTTTTGCATCTTACATTAGAACTCGAACACGTGACCAAAGACGAACAACCTGAACGCCACCTTTTTAATAAAAAAATGTGTTCTTGAATGTACCTTTTTAACGTTATGGCAGTTTCATTAACTGTATCAATGATGCCATAACCAAACGCTCGAAATTGTTATTAAGACAAAAACGGGTATTTGTTTTTTGTTAATTCGCTTATATTCAAAGCGGAATTGGAGTTTCCGAGATCAGCAAGACTTCATGTATACTTGGCTTTGAGAGAGTTGTACTGCTATAGTCTCCCAGGTAAAAGTCTCATAAATATCTTATTTATTCATTTATAGTTTTACTTTTTTGGGGGGTTAGTATGAAATCGAAATTGATTTATATTCTAGGTATTACTACATGATGTTATTGGTTTAACGCAATTCAGCTGCTGGAAGTGTCATCCTGAGATACTTAAAAGTGGATGTACATGGTTATGTAAATATATGTGATTGCGCGTGGGAATCATATTTGTGGGTTATTTGCATGTGTGTGTGTGCTCGTATACGTGCATGTTATATAACAGCCTGCGTGTGACTTCCTAGCTGTTGCTTAGCGTTATTGCGTCAGAGGATGGTCATGTTGATGTACCCACATTATGACAACACTTGCCCGAAGTCCAACACAGAATACAACCTCCTTATGATCCAGCAAGCGGTGTACTGGTTCTCGTGGTAAGAGTCCCAGATACCGAAAAAGCAAGATACGTAAAACCAGGTAGCTCCATTTCCAATTAGTCTGTTGAACCTAAAAATTTAATTGCCTTTTCCCCAATAATATTCTGATTGCTGTTAATGTAAAGGTACTCTTCGTTAGCATACATTAATGAGTTCTTTAGTTTTCCTTCTCGTAATTACAATAGTACTGAGAAAATTATACAAATGATTATAGCTATATCTGATATCTCACGGCATACTCGCTGGCTAAACGTGATGACATTAACTCAGCCCCCATTTTGGCCTTGTCAATCTGTGAAATATTTGTTTTTATTTGCAAATGGTTTAGTGACAATAATGATAAAACAATCGAAAAGAAAACCAATAGAAAAATCAATATTTGCGATAAACTAAAGCACAGGGACAGGGCTTAGCTCGTAAGTTTCCAACTAGGCTGTATTAAACCTGTATTAAAGTACCTTGCGATAAAGGATCTGTTTCCTGGTTAGTGCATCCGTTTTGGACTGTTTCGAATAAAAAAAATGTTTAACAGAAACTCGTACACACACACACATTTATTTCGAAATTGCATATCATTGGGACTTGAATCATCCTTGACACTGGCTAGGATGCAGGATATTTTATATACTTTATCGAAATTATATACTATGGAACGGAAACTTGAGAAAGAGAAAAAGAGAGGATATAAA